>NC_089502.1:84189850-84490095 GCF_036850765.1 Saccopteryx bilineata | reverse complement strand
CAACATGTGAGTGTGGCCTTGACTATCTGAATTAAGATTGTTAATAACAAATATAGAATAATTTAAGAGCTGATATGGGGAATTATATTTTAACTCACCTTCCTGTAGTTTTTGAATCTGCATTTTCAGAGTCTGATGGGTCCTTTCTACTATACTTTGACCCTGTGGATTGTAAGGGATGCCAATAACATGTGAAATGTTAAAGGTGTCACAAAACTTTTAAAGGCAGTCTTTAACACAAATGATCTTTCTTTTCACTCTTGCTCAGAAGATTTTGTTGAGGGGTTTGAGTGTTCTTATTTGCCTATATAAATCTTTTCCATATATCTGGAGCTATTTGGAAAAAGACAAAACAGTGTTATTAGCTGGATCAAACAAATGTTGGAATCCATGGGGGTTTGAAAGACCAGAGTAACAGGCTTTATTGAAAGGAATAAAGAAACCCTGCCGGGCACTTCTCCCAGGGAGAAGAGCACTGGTTACAGACTAGGGGTGAATTATATAGTGTCTGGGAAAGCCTGAGGGGATACTTTGGCAAAAATTCTGGTATGTCCGGAATTCTACTCCTTGGGGTGGCTTGCCAGCTTCTTGGAATTCCTCTGTCTCAGGGGCAATATCCAGTCAGGGTGAGGGTCTGACAGATAAGCGGAACATCAAGAGAGAAGTTTAGAATTCACGTATCTATCATTTCTCAACTCTGTGGTTACATATGAATGAAAGGCAGTTATTAACTTTATAATACACGATGAGGGGTGATGAGGAGAAAGAGGAGAAAAAACTGGAAAATTATTGCTTCTTCAGGAGAGAACTCAAGAAGAGAACCTTGCCAAGCCAAGTCCCTCATCCAGTTAAAAAGGTCGGCAATTTCTGTGCTGTGAGGTCTGAACCAGGCAATGTACTTGAAAACCTGAGTGAGGAATTAAAAAAATTTTGCAATGTAATAATTGTTAGTTGCTTGCTGTGAGTGCCAAGTGGACAGAGTGACATGGTGATATATGGTCTCCTGGATGAGCCTCATGAGATGTGCTGGTCTGGTTTCTCTCAAATGGAAGGATGTGGAGATTTTTAGAGACAGGGAACCTGTTGGTGTAAGTTTTAGAAGGACTGAGTATGTGTGGTTTAAAAAGAAAGGGGTTTGAAGAACATTCAGGAGGGAACTTCTCAGGCTGAGGGGCAGCTTCTTCCTGCTGTTATCCCTATCTATCTGATATTTTCCTCATGAAGTTCTCCTTGGGGTATTGGAGAATAGGAGTGTAGGAGTATTTGATTGTAGGTAATCCTAGAGATTTCTCTCATCTGGGCCTGCAGAAACTTGATAAAGAAGGGGGCAAGTATTTGAAGATCAGGAATGCAAAGATAAGGAGGGTTGTATAGTGGGGGTGAAGGTTCTTTCATGGTAAAGTTAGAGATATTTTTTTTTCTGGCATACCTGGAGAGAGCAGTTAGCTTGAGCTAAAAGAAATGTTTCATATCTGTTTGTAGGCTCTTCTTCAGAAAAGAAGACCTAGCAATCTTTTCCCCTTACTATGTGAAAGGTAACAAGATTGAGAAGCATTAAGAGATGAATGCTCTTCATTCTCCTAGTTCTTCAGGGATATGGGAGAGCTTTAGGGTTAGGGGACCTGTAGGGGTTGAAAGATAGAATTTAGGAAGCTTCCTGATATAGGGTTTTAGATTTTTCTGTTTCATGAGGGCATGTTTCAGGGTTGGTGTATAGGGTTAGGTAGATTTTTCCAATTTTCTGATTGGCAAAGGTCTGCATGTGGTTCTGTAAGAAACTAGTAAACAAATGTAAGAGGCAGGGTCCAAAAGTTAGAAAAATAAATAGGAGAGTGAGTAGACTAATGAAAGGCAATAGTCAAGACACCCAGTTTGTGTGAAACCATTGATTCCATGTATACAAATTTGCTAGGCTCAGAGAGAGAGGGAGAGAGAGAGAGAGAGAGAGAGAGAGTAGGAATAAGACAGGGAAGTGGCCAGTCCCCCTGCCCCTAGACCTACTTTTGTAGAGATTTCTAAAGGAACAAGAAGAGCAATTACCTGTATAGCTTTTTTGGTCCTTAGATTGACAGGTAGTGTACTAGGAATTGAACGAGGCTCATGGGGTGGAATTAGGTTGGTATTTGGGGTGAGATAGATTAGGGTACAGGTTTCTGTCCAATAAGTAAGGGGAAACATATAGGTGTTGGTCCCATATGAGTAGAAAGTCCCTGATTGGGTGAGGTAGGTTAAGAGGTGCAGGGGGAGTAAATTGTCAGGATTACGGTGTATGGACCTGTCCATATGAAAGTCAGTCCTTGGATGATGTAATGCTGGAAGCGCCTCTTGGACAGTCTTTGAACAGTTTGCTGAGTAACCTGTAAATCCTGCAAGTAGTTAAGGAAAGGATGATTACATTTCTATACTTTGCAGCTAGAGTTTAAGTCCTAGTGACCACTGCTGCTAGCTGGAATTAGCAGCAGGTCCCAGCCTTCAATAGGAATGGGGCATTGAGATAAGAGGAATAAAGGAGATACTATACATTAAATAATGTATCAAAATCAGACTGTCAATACCCACAGTAGAGATCTTCGAGGGATAAATAAAATTCAAATACTCAAGTGAGGCATAGTAGATGCCCCTTGTGTTTACAAGAAATGAGATCAGCTTATCTGCTACTTGGAAGAAATACCTTAGGCTCATGAACAATGTCCTTGGGCCTTCAGTGGCAATTCCCAGCATGCTGGGCAAGGTCAGATCACAGGTAGCTGGAACAGGGCTAGAAGAGCCTGAACCCTCCCTTCATGGAGCAAGGGGGCAGCTTACCTTATTGTGTCCCTCTTTCCACAGCAGAGGTGTGTCCCCTGATGGGACCAGGAAGCCTGGCAGGCTTCAGTTCAATGACCTTTCTTTCCACTCTGGAGCAGGGCTCTGATGGAATCCTATGAAGTTGTTTAGGAGCCTTTAAGAGTGTATGCCAAAAGCTGGTATTTTCTGACCTCTTTTGAGACTTATTTGCCTTTTTTTGTTACTTCCTTGGTCATTATAGACCTTAAAAGCCGTGCTCAGAAGATCTCACTGAGGGGCTTGACTAAGAGAGCAAAATTGAAAATCCAGTGTTTAAAGAAGCCTATTAGACTGAAGAAAGAAAAGATTTGATCTGCGGTGGTAAGGTGGTTGGTTGGAGACTGTGAGGGTCTGAGTTGGATCTAGGGTGAGATTTAAGGTGGTAGGTGTTAAGGCAATGCCTAGATAGACTACAGACTGAGAATAAAGTTGAACCTTAGCAGAGAAGACAGGATATCCCTTCACAGTGAGGAAGTTAAGAAGGGTGGAAGTGTCTCCTTGAGGCAGGCAGGGAGGGGCTACAGAAGAGTAAATTATCTACATATTGTAAGAGAGTACTAGTTTTGAGATTGCATGCTGCTAAATCCTGAGCTAGTGCCTGCCCAAACAGATGTGGGCCATTTCTGAACCCTTAGGGTAAGACAGTCCACCTAAATTGCTGAGCTGCATTAGTGTTCGGGCAAAGGCAAACAGAAAGTAAGAGTCAGAGTGAATGGTAAAGAAGGCATTCTTGAAGTCTAGGACCCTGAAGTGAATGGTGGTTGAGAAAATGTGTGACAGTAACTTGTAGAGATTAGGGACTCCTGGATGGAGGGGAACTATTGCCTCATTGATTAGGAGTAAGTCTTATATGATGTGATAAGCCCCTGAAGGTCTTTGAACAGGAAGGATGGAGGTGTTGCAGGGAGAGTCCATGGGGATGTGCAAGCCTGGTTTAAGAGGTGGGTAATTATTGGTTTAAGGCCTTAGAAACAGAAACAGTTACACATTAAACATAGACTTTATATACAAATTATAAAGTAAGAGATTTAAATGAGTGCACTTTGCTTGTTTCAATTAAAATTATACTAGAGATATTTTCTGACAAAGAGACAAGATGGATTACTTACTCACATAGCTTAATATACAATTCTGCTTTTTTAAGTTTTTCAAGATGACAAGGAGTTGCCAGCATAGAGGGAAGGAAGAGAGAAAGCAGATGGATGGACAGTGAGAATAGCTGGATGGAAAGGAGAGTCAGAATCTGCAGGAGGAGGAGAAGGAGGAGGGTAAAGTACTGGTGTGGTGCCACATGATCAGAGGAGTCAAAAAAGATTTAGAGCTCTGAAGAGAGGGAAGGGAGCAAGGAGGAAAGAGGCACAGTCAGTTTGTAAGGAAGGAGGAGGGGTTGGAGAAGAGACAGACAGAACTGCAGTTTGTAAGGAGGGAGGAGGGGTTTAAGAACACAGTGGAGAAGAGAGCCCCCCCCCAGCCAGCAGGGGAGAAGAAAGAGAGTGTGGTATTTGCAAGTGAATGAGAAACAGTATCCTGTGAAGGGAGGGAAGGGGGCTCTTGGAGGGAAGAGACCCGAGCTAAAGAGGTCCACAGAGGGACCAGAGAGGAGTCTCAAAAGAAGGGTGCCCTCAGGAGTCAGGCCAGAGGGAGAGAGTTGGGAGTCCACGGAGAAGGAAAGATTAGGAGTGGAGGTTTTAGGTGAGGTTTCTCTGGCCAAAAACAGCCTGCATGTAGAACAGAAGGCACAAAAATTAAGGACAGGAGTAAAGGAAGAAAAAAAGCCTGCAGGTAAGGAATTTCTGATGCCCTCCCCATCTGGTGGCAGAAATTGTCAAGATCTCTTAGGATATTGTAATAGTAGTAGAAAGCAACCTGGCTAGGTGCCTAGACTTTCAAGGAAGTCCATAGAAGCTAGCCACTCAGAGTAGAAACCTCCCAAACTGTGAACCTCAGAGAGTAGGGTGAGTCCCAAAGGGGAAGAAGAGTCCTGTAGAAGTAATCCTGAAGGAGTAGAGGAGTCCTGAGGGAGTAGTTCCAAAGGAGTAGAGGAACAGTCTCTGAGGCCTGAGATTGGGAGGAGCCCATGTTCTGAGGGGAGCCTGGCTGGACGCTTTGGACTGAGAGGAGCCCACAGTAGAGGAGACTGGTGAGAGAAGGGGGCATCTCCACCTTCAGTCACAGTTCCAAGAGGAGAAAATCTCCATAGAAAGAGAGTCTCAGACAAGAGGTCGTCACCCCAAGGCTGAGATCCTGGGACATAGGAGAGGGGCCTGGCTAGGTGCACCTAGACTTTCATAGAAGTCTATAAAGGAGTAGAGGCAGATCACCCATAGATACGGGGTCCAAAGTCAAAACCGTCAGAACAGGAAGGGATGTTTTTGGAGAGAAATTTGGAGGCCAACCAGGGAAGGGGAGGGGAGATACTCCTTACCTTTCTCTGGTCCAGCAGGGGTTCAGGACAGGGTTAGACTGCCTGCCAATCAACCTACAATTGCATATCCAAACAAAATCAGGGAGTAAGCCCGGGATGAGCTGCCACTGCCCATTGCTTTCCTGGTTGTAAGTTTAAATGGCAAAGAGGGATCGTCCAGGCAGTTAGTACCCTGTCCTGGGTTTGGGCACCAAATGTTGGAATCCATGGGAGTCTGAAAAACTGGAGTAACAGGCTTTATTGAAAGGAAGAAAGGAACCCTGCCAGGCACTTCTCCCAGGGAGAAGAGCATTGGTTACAGACTAGGGGCGAATTATATACTGTTTTGGAGAGCCTGAGGAGATACTGAGGCAGAAGTGCTGGTATGTCCAGAATGCTTCTCCTTGGGGTGGCTTGCCAGCTTCTTGGAATTCCGCTGTTTCAGGGGCGATAGTCCAGTAAGGGTGAGGGTCTGACAGATAAGCGGAACATCAAGAGGGCAGTTTGGAATTCACGTACCTATCAACAAAAGAGGGTAAAAGTTTGCAGGAGAAACAGGTTCTGTGTCTCCTGTAGGATTCTAGTCTTTCCACTGCTAAATAATCCTGTATATTGGCATTCAAAAGAAAAAAAATTTAAAGTAAGAAGCATGATAAAGAAGATTTGCAGAGTTCCAGGATATGACTCTCCTATGCTCATAAAAACATTTCTATTCCATTAATTAACAGGCAATTTAAAGAGAACATTAAAGTTGAAAAATTCTAGTGTGGCTTTTATTATTTTCCTATATTAAAAAAATCTACACCTTTTTAGGTAAATCTACTCTGCTTCAAGCTCTGCAGCTGCACAAACAGCCTGAAGCTTGAAGTAGCTTAGTAAAAATTAACAAGTCTTTAGGATTCACATTCCATTCTATTTAAATTTAAATGAGCAAGCTTTACTTATTTCAATTAAAATTATAAATTTGTAGGGATGATATTTTTAAAATATCATAGCTGGCATATTCAATTTTTGCATGCAAGAACTTAAAAAAATCACATTTAGACAACATTAAACAAAGACCAAACACAAACAAGAATCAGACAAAGTAGACAAATTAGACAAATTTGAGAGAAACCTGGTATTATAGAGATTAGAACGTGGCCTGCTTGATATTTACACAGGAAACATAAAGGATAGGAACATAAAGGATAGAAACAAAACAGAACTCTTTCTCAAATAGTTTTGAGAATGGAAGTTTATGAGATTCTGTTAAGCCATATACAAACAGGCATTTCCTTCACCATCTTTTCAGGCATAAAACAGGAAAGAAATAAAATGAGTTTAGAGAAAGAGAAGAACAGAAAAAGCTGTAATTTTCCCAAACTCTTAAGTCCTTCTATTTACTAAAGAAAATCAGATAATAACACAACTTTAAAACTCATCTCAGTTTTCTAATGATTCTTAAATTCTAATAGCTGCTACAACCAGCAGCTGAAATCCCTTCATTTCAATGCCCATAAAAGGCTTGCTTCTTATATTCTGCATTCCAAAGGAGGTCATTTTCTCCAGAAAAACCAGCTTTAGTGACCTGTTTCCAATCATAAGGAGTTATCCAATTATGGGAAATTGTTTCCTCAAAGGACCAAGTTTAAGGAGAGGTGGGTCTATATTGACTGCAAGCCATTTTTAATTTTTTCAATAATTTATAAGGAAGTGGCTCCCATGTAGGAATCCCCTCATCATCAAATTCAGCAGCTGCAGCCACAGGGAAACATAATGCCAAATCAGTTTCCCCTTGGTCACAAGAAGCTTGAAATGCCTTCTGCAACCCTGTTAACCCTGGTGATTTTTCCTTTTTATTAACATCAGATGATTGTACTGGTAGAGGCAAAGGCATTCTAATAATGTTATTTTTATCCTTTTTGTCAGTCTTGGGGGGGATATAATATAAGCAAGACTGTTTTTGAACCCCAATCCTCATTGTCTCTATTATATTTGGCTGCCTCATCTTCTAATTTGGCTTCATCAGATGGCGATAAAGGGCCTTCGTCATCCTCGTGATGCTATTTAATTTTAAAGAGGCCATTTCATAATCTGCACTATTTTGAGATTGCCTTCTATTTCTAATCAATGGAGTCTCTTCTTTTGGAGGAGCAGTTGCTTTTGAAAATTTATGCGCCTCATGCTCTGGATCTAAGGCATCTTTAGTCAAGCTCCATAATGCAAATGTATTAAATGGGACCTTTTCTGGCCCATGTAGCTCATAATAAAGTTTTAAATCTTCTCTAACCTTATCCCATGTCTCAAGACTCAGCGTTTTATCTTCTGGAAACCATGGGGAACATTCTTGTACAAAATGCAGAAAACGAGCCACTTGTTGAAGGGAAACACTAACTCCTTTCAGAGAAAGTGTATGCTGAATAATTCCTATAAAGAGTCTTCTTTCTTTAGACTCAGTATGGCCCATGACTTCTCAAAATCTCAATTTCTGTTACTCTCCACCTATTCTAACCCTGTCTTCCTTGGGGGGGCTGCAGTACCCTGAGTGGAGTTCTAATCATCCTGAGACAATGAGGGGGCTTACCTGTGGGTCCCTGTTCAGGCACCAAATGCCAAGGTTTCACCCCAGAAGGAATCCAGAGGTCCCACAGGAAGAGACGGCATTGGCACGAAATTAGTGAGAGAGCCAGATTCTTTTTTAGCTCATCTGCCAGGCATCCCAGTCATTGGCTAGTATAGCTTTATTTTTATATACTGTTATAATTACATGGTATGTGAAATACATTGAAATTACAATCACATGGTATGCAGAATACATTAACAGTTTTTTGTTTTAATTTGGGTAAATATTCCAGGAAAAGTTTATTACATTTCTTTGAACTATGAATCAGGTGATAAACTATTAAGCACAGTTATACAATGACTTGAGCAGCAGTAACAACAATATTGGCACAAGCTTCTAAAATGACTCTGTTGATTCTATCTTACTTAGTAACCTATTGTCTAGTAAAAATTATGTTTGTCTACTATTTTTTATCTATTAGTAATCCCAAATATTATTCCCAGAACGTTCCACTATCTGAAGGCTAGGTATGTGAGAGGATATGTGAGAGGAATGGAAAGCTTTTTTATTTTTTTATAATGAGTAAAGAACTGGGGGGTGGGTTAAGTAATGGATTGGGTAAAGGCTGAAAGGTGCTTTTGTGTTTAGTCTCTGAATCCTACATATTCGTAAATTACAATCCACATTTTCCTAATAGGATTTTAGGAGGGAGTTTTTTTATAGATCTAGCCCTTTTGGGGAGATATCATAGCCAGCCTCCTAGGTCTATGGTCCTAGGCAAAGGTGTTTATCTGCTTTTCTGTGGAATTCACACCCTCTGTCTCGCTTCCAGTGAAATTACTGCAAATCTGCAGTGAAAGTACGGTGCTATTCTCCCTGTGCTATAAATGATAGCACACACACACCCCCCAGAGAAAAAGGGAAGGAATAAAAAACCAAGTTATTATTATTTTTTTTATGAATCAGTTTTCATGTGGTCTTTTAAAACACCAAGAACTATGCTTCAGAATTATTTTTGTTGCTTCTGCTGTTGTTAATGAAGAAACCACATAACCATATGCCAAATATAAATAGTGATGTGATTATTATAGTCTGCATACAATAGAATGGGTCACTGGCTGCTTTTGTCTTCACTGGAAGTTGTATATTATGTACAGAGTGGGCCTTGTGAAGCTACTTGCAGAATTTCTGGAAAGAATTGTTGTACTTTTCAAAAATATGGAAGCAGAAGTTCTCTTTTATTATTCATGAGAAATGTGCTTCCTCCTTCCTTGTAAAATATAAATAGAATTGGGTATTTTAATTAGATGGTTCCCTCCATGTTTTGTTGGGGGTAGAGTTTCCATTTCTTTCTGTAGCTAAAAATTAAAAAATAATATCTTTATTGTATACTAATTATGCATATTGTATATGTATATGCCTATATAGATATATATAGTATCATAGAGCTGATACTATATATATGTGATATTTATATGTATATGTGTGTGTGTGTATATATATATATATATATATATATATATATATATATATCTGTGTGTGTGTATATTAGCTTGTTGTGACTTTGGTTAGGTTACTCTATCTTTTTTATATTTGTTTCCTTATCTGTAAAATAGGAGCAAAAGTGGTGTAAGGCCAGTGGCCGTGGCCATGCAGGTTCACACTGGATTTGGACAGATAGTAAAGGAACTGTGGAGCTGGAGAATGGTGGGCCATTCCACTTAGAGTCTCTTTACTGCAGACAAGCAAGCAGGCAAGGCAAACTGCTTCTCTCTCTCTCTCTCAGCTGATGAGCAAATAGGCCAGGGGGGAAATCCCCCTCTCTAGCAAACCATAGAAACAATGCCCCCCCAATTGCGGCTGTCAATCCACAATCTATAATCTGCCACCCTGAGGGCAAGCACCTGCAGCCTTACATAGGCTATACACACGTGGTGTTGCCCTGTGCTCATGCACCAATCAGGCAAAGTACAAGTAAGCAAGCCTAACACACTTGTCTGCTCAAAAAGTGGGATTTACTTCATATATATAGTTGTTTTGAGTATAACATGAATATAATATATAGATACTTAGAATATTAGACAGATTAATATAATTAATAAGGCTAGCTATTGTGAACATTATACTTTCTCTCACACACAACTATCATATATTTTTATTTCTGCAGCATGCATTTATTATTACTTGTGTGGACATTTTACTAAGGATTATACTAAATGGGCATTAGGCAAGTCAGCCTTGGTAGTGCTCTCATGGAGCATACATTCCAATAAGGAAGACAAACAAAAACTAATTTTCCAGAAAAATAACGTGCAATTCGTAATAAATGTTAAGAAGTAAATCAATAGGCAAATATTGATCAATAGTAAATCAAAAGGCAAAGAGCATAAGGGTGGCTCGGATGGGAGGAACTCTTGAATAGGTGGTGAGACAATGGCTCTGTGGAGAAGCAGCATTAAAGCTGTGCCTGGAGGGCTGGTGAGATCTAGCCTGATGAGGTGGGGGAGATAACAAGAAAGATGTCTTCCATTGTCTCAATTCTCCATATCCCTTGTTAAAAAAATTATTATTAAATTTAATGCAGTGACATTGATAAATCAGGGTACGTATGTTGAGAGAAAATATCTCCAGATTATTTTGACATTTGATTGTGCTGTATACCCCTCCCCCAAAGTCAAATTGTCTTCTGTCACATTCTATCTGGTTTTCTTTGTGCCCCTTTCCTGCCCCACCTCCTCTCTCCTTCCTCACCCCCTCCCCCCTCCCCCCCACCCCCCACCCCCATTGCCATCACATTCTTGTTCATGTCTTTGAGTCTCATTTTTATGTCCCATCTATGTATGGATTCATATAGTTCTTAGTTTTTTCTGATTTACTTATTTTACTTCGTATAATGTTATCAAGGTCCATCCATGTTATTGTAAATGATCTGATGTCATCATTTCTTATGACTGAGTAGTATTCCATAGTATATATGTACCAAAGCATTTTAATCCACTCATCTGCTGACGGACACTTGGGCTGTTTCCAGATCTTTGCTATTGTGAACAACGCTGCCACAAACATGGGGGTGCATTTCTTCTTTTGGAGCCATTCTATAGTGTTCTTGAGGTATATTTTTAAAAGTGGGATAGCTGGGTCAAAAGCAGTTCAATTTTCAATTTTTTGAAAATCCCCATACTGTTTTCCACAGTGGCTGCACCAGTCTGCATTCCCACCAGCAGTGCAGTAGGGTTCCCTTTTCTCCACATCCTCGCCAGCACTTATTCTGTGTTGTTTTGTTGATGAGCACCATTCTGGCTGGTGTGAGGTGATATCTCATTGTGGTTTCAATTTGCATTTCTCTAATGAGTAGTGATGTTGAGCATTTTTTCATATGCCTACTGTCCATCTGTATGTCCTCTTTGGAGAAGTGTGTATTCATTTCTTTTTTTTCATTTTTTGATTGGATTGTTTGCCTTCCTGGTGTTGAGATTTACAAGTTCTTTATAATTTTTGGTTAGTAACCCCTTATCAGACGTATTGTCAAATATGTTCTCCCATTGCGTAGTTTGTCTTTTTATTCTGTTCTCATTGTCTTTAGCTGTGGAAAAGCTTTTTAGTTTGATATAGTCCTATTTGTTTATTCTGTCTTTTTGGAAGCATTTTTTCCTTTTAATTTTTTATTTTATTTTATTTATTCATTTTAGAGAGGAGAGAGAGAGGGAGAGAGAGAGAGACAGAGAGAGGAGAGAGAGACAGGAGAGGGGAGCTTGAAGCATCAACTCCCATATGTGCCTTGACCAGGCAAGCCCAGGGTTTCAAACCGGTGACCTCAACATTTCCAGGTCGACGCTTTATACACTGCGCCACCACAGGTCAGGCTGTTTATTCTGTCTTTATTTCACTTCCCTGTGGAGATAAATCAGCAAATATATTGCTCCAAGAGATGTCGGAGAGCTTACTGCCTATGTTTTCTTCTAAGATGCTTATGGTTTCACGGCCTACATTTAAGTCTTTTATCCATTTTGAGTTTATTTTTGTGAGCGGTGTAAGCTGGTGATCTAGTTTCATTTTTTTGCAGGTAGCTGTCTAATTTTTCCAACACCATTTGTTAAAGAGGCTGTCTTTACTCCATTGTATTTCCTTACCCCCTTTGTCAAATATCAGTTGTTCATAGAGCTGTGGGTTTATTTCTCGGTTCTCTGTTCTGTTCCATTGATCTATGTGCCTGTTCTTATGCCAGTACCAAGCTGTTTTGAGTACAATGGCCTTGTAGTATAACTTGATATCAGGAAGTGTGATACCTCCCACTTTATTCTTCTTTTTTAAGATTGCTGAGCCTATTCGTGTTCTCTTTTGGTTCCATATAAATTTTTGGAATATGTGATCTATATCTTTGAAGTATGTCATTGGTATTTTAATTGGTATTGCATTGAATTTATAAATTGCTTTGGGTAATATATAGACATTTTAATGATGTTTATTCTTCTTAACCATGAGCATGGTATATGCTTCCACTTGTTTGTATCTTCCTTGATTTCTTTTATCAATGCTTTGTAATTTTCCGAGTATAAGTCTTTAGTCTCCTTGGATAAGTTTACTCCTAGGTACTTTATTTTTTTGTTTGTAATAGGGAAGGGGATTGTTTCCTCAATTTCTCTTTCTGACTGTTCATTGTTGGTGTATAAAAATGCCTCTGATTTCTGAGTATTTATTTTATATCCTGCCACTTTGCTGAATTCATTTATCAGATCCAGTAGTTTTTTGACTGAGATTTTAGGGTTGTCTATATACAATATCATATCATCTGCAAATAACGAGAGTTTTACTTTTTCTTTTCCAATTTGAATGCCTTTTATTTCTTCTTCTTGTCTGATTGCTGTGGCTAGGACTTCCAGGACTATGTTAAATAAGAGTGGTAAAAGGGGGCACCCCTGCCTTGTTCCTGATATAAGGGGATTGCTTTTAATTTTTGCCCATTGAGTATGATGTTGGCTATGGGTTTTTCATAGATGGCCTTTATCATGTTGAGGTATATTCCCTGTATTAACACTTTGCTGAGAGTTTTTTTTTGTTTTTTTTTTTTTTTTTTTTTTTTTTTTGTATCATCAAATCTGTTTATTAGCAAGATAACATGAACAGAGCCTGGGGAATAGACATAAGAATGTTAACTGTGGTAATTATGATACAAATTTTGCTTTGCCTTATAGAAATATCTCAGTAATTGCCTCACCATCCTACATGTAAATACAAATATGATTTTTATCTTTTTATAAAATGAAGAACAGGCCACACAACTATTAAGTGCTGTCTCCCCTGATAGCATACAAGCTCTAAGAACTTCATCTTGTTTGCCGTTCCATCTCCAGCACCAGGGACAGTGTCCAGCACATGACCAGGCATTTATCTAAATCAGGGGTCCCCAAACTTTTTTTTTTTAAATAAATTTTTATTAATGGTAATGGGATGACATTAATAAATCAGGGTACATATATTCAAAGAAAACATGTCTAGGTTATTTTGTCATCAAATTATGTTGCACACCCCTCGCCCAAAGTCAGATTGTCCTCCGTCACCCTCTATCTAGTTCTCTGTGCCCCTCCCCCTCCCCCTAACTCTCTCCCTCCCTCCCTCCCATGTCCTCCCTCCCCCCCCACCCTTGGTAACCACCACACTCTTGTCCATGTCTCTTAGTCTCATTTTTATGTTCTACCAATGTATGGAATCATGTAGTTCTTGTTTTTTTCTGATTTGCTTATTTCACTCCTTATAATGTTATCAAGATCCCACCATTTTGCTGTAAATGATCTGATGTCATCATTTCTTATGGCTGAGTAGTATTCCATAGTGTATATGTGCCACATCTTCTTTATCCAGTCTTCTATTGAAGGGCTTTTTGGTTGTTTCCATGTCTTGGCCACTGTGAACAGTGCTGCAATGAACATGGGGCTACATGTGTCTTCACGTATCAATGTTTCTGAGGTTTTGGGGTATATACCCAGTAGAGGGATTGCTGGGTCATAAGGTAGTTCTATTTGCAGTTTTTTGAGGAACCACCATACTTTCCTCCATAATGGTTGTACTACTTTACAGTCCCACCAACAGTGAATGAGGGTTCCTTTTTCTCCACAGCCTCTCCAACATTTGCTATTACCCGTCTTGTTGATAATAGCTAATCTAACAGGAGTGAGGTGGTATCTCATTGTAGTTTTGATTTGCATTTCTCTAATAACTAATGAATCTGAGCATCTTTTCATATATCTGTTGGCCATTTGTATCTCTTCCTGGGAGAAGTGTCTGTTCATGTCCTCTTCCCATTTTTTTATTGGATTGTTTGTTTGTTTGTTGTTGAGTTTTATGAGTTCTTTGTAAATTTTGGATATTAGGCCCTTATCTGAGCTGTCGTTTGAAAATATCAGTTCCCATATAGTTGGCTGTCTGTTTATTTTGATATCAGTTTCTCTTGCTGAGCAAAAACTTTTAATTCTGATGTAGTCCCATTCATTTATCTTTGCCTTCACTTCTCTTGCCATTGGAGTCAAGTTCATAAAATGTTCTTTAAAACCCAGGTCCATGATTTTAGTACCTATGTCTTCTTCTATGTACTTTATTGTTTCAGGTCTTATATTTAGGTCTTTGATCCATTTTGAATTAATTTTAGTACACGGGGACAGGCTGTAGTCGAGTTTCATTCTTTTGCATGTGGCTTTCCAGTTTTCCCAACACCATTTGTTGAAGAGGCTTTCTTTTCTCCATTGTGTGTTGTTGGCCCCTTTATCAAAGATTATTTGACCATATATATGTGGTTTTATTTCTGGGCTTTCTATTCTGTTCCATTGGTCTGAGTGTCTATTTTTTTGCCAATACCATGCTGTTTTGATTATCGTGGCCCTATAATATAGTTTAAAGTCAGGTATTGTAATGCCCTCAGCTTCATTCTTTTTCCTTAGGATTGTTTTGGCTATTCGGGGTTTTTTATAGTTCCATATAAATCTGATGATTTTTTGTTCCATTTCTTTAAAAAATCTCATAGGGATTTTGATGGGAATTGCATTAAATTTGTATATTGCTTTGGGTAATATGGCCATTTTGATTATATTTATTCTTCCTATCCAGGAACAAGGAATATTTTTCCATCTCATTGTATCTTTTTCGATTTCCCTTAACAATGCTTTGTAATTTTCATTATATAGGTCCTTTACGTTCTTTGTTATGTTTATTCCTAGGTATTTTATTTTTTTTGTTGCAATCGTGAAGGGGATTATTTTTTTGAGTTCGTTTTCTAATATTTCATTGTTGGCATATAGAAAGGCTATGGACTTTTGTATGTTAATTTTGTATCCTGCGACCTTACTGTATTGGTTTATTGTTTCTAATAATCTTTTTGTGGAGTCCTTCGGGTTTTCGATGTATAGGATCATATCATCAGCAAAAAGTGATAGCTTTACTTCTTCTTTTCCAATATGGATGCCTTTTATTTCTTTGTCTTGTCTGATTGCTCTGGCCAGAAATTCTAGCACCACCTTGAATAAGAGTGGAGAGAGTGGACAACCCTGTCTTGTTCCTGATTTAAGATAGAAAGTCCTCAGTTTTATGCCGTTTAATAGGATGTTGGCTGATGGTTTATCATATATGGCCTTTATCATGTTGAGATATTTTCCTTCTATACCCATTTTGTTGAGAGTCTTAAACATAAAATTGTGTTGTATTTTATCAAAAACCTTTTCTGCATCTATTGATAAGATCATGTGGTTTTTGTTCTTTGTTTTGTCGATATGGTGTATTACATTAACCGTTTTGCGTATGTTGAACCATCCTTGAGATTCTGGGATGAATCCCACTTGATCATGATGTATTATTTTTTTAATATGTTGTTGTATTCGGTTTGCCAGTATTTTGTTTAGTATTTTAGCATCTGTATTCATTAGAGATATTGGTCTGTAGTTTTCTTTCTTTGTGCCATCCTTGCCAGGTTTTGGTATGAGGGTTATGTTGGCTTCATAAAATGTGTTTGGAAGTATTGCTTCTTCTTCAATTTTTTGGAAGACTTTGAGTAGAATAGGAACCAAGTCTTCTTTGAATGTTTGATAGAATTCACTAGTATAACCGTCTGGGCCTGGACTTTTATTTTTGGGGAGGTTTTTAATAGTTTTTTCTATTTCCTCCCTGCTGATTGGTCTGTTTAGGCTTTCTGCTTCTTCATGACTCAGTCTAGGAAGGTTGTATTGTTCTAGGAATTTATCCATTTCTTCTAGATTGTTGTATTTGGTGGCATATAATTTTTCATAGTATTCTACAATAATTCTTTGTATTTCTATGATGTCTGTGGTGATCTCTCCTCTTTCATTTTGGATTTTATTTATTTGATTCCTGTGTCTTTTTTCCTTGGTGAGTCTTGCTAAGGGTTTGTCAATTTTGTTGATCTTTTCAAAGAACCAGCTCCTTGTTTTATTGATTTTTTCTATAGTTTTTCTGTTCTCTATTTCATTTATTTCTGCTCGGATTTTTATTATCTCCTTTCTTCGGCTGGTTTTGGGTTGTCTTTGTTCTTCTTTTTCTAGTTCCTTAAGGTGTGAAGTTAAGTGGTTTACTTCGGCTCTCTCTTGTTTGTTCATATAGGCCTGAAGTGATATGAACTTTCCTCTTATTACTGCTTTTGCTGCATCCCAGAGATTCTGATATGTCGTATTTTCATTTTCATTTGTCTGTATATATCTTTTGATTTCTGCTCTTATTTCTTCTTTGACCCATTCATTTTTTAGAAGTATGTTGTTTAGTTTCCACATTTTTGTGGGTTTTTCCCCCTCTTTTTTGCAGTTGAATTCTAGTTTCAAGGCTTTATGATCAGAAAATATGCTTGGTACAATTTCAATTTTTCTAAATTTGCTGATATTGTCTTTGTGGCCCAACATATGGTCAATTCTTGAGAATGTTCCATGTACACTAGAGAAAAATGTATACTCTGTCGCTTTGGGATGAAGTGTCCTGTAGATGTCTATCATATCCAGGTGTTCTAGTATTTCGTTTAAGGCTACTATATCTTTATTGATTCTCTGTTTGGATGACCGATCTAGAGCCGTCAGCGGTGTATTGAGGTCTCCAAGTATGATTGTATTTTTGTTAGTTTTTGTTTTAAGGTCAATAAGTAGCTGTCTTATATATTTTGGTGCTCCTTGGTTTGGTGCATATATATTAAGGATTGTTATGTCTTCTTGATTCAACTTCCCCTTAATCATTATGAAATGACCATTTTTGTCTCTGAGTACTTTTTCTGTCTTGTAGTCAGCATTATTAGATATGAGTATTGCTACACCTGCTTTTTTTTGGGTGTTGTTTGCTTGGAGTATTGTTTTCCAGCCTTTCACTTTGAATTTGTTTTTATCCTTGTTGCTTAGATGTGTTTCTTGTAGGCAGCATATAGTTGGATTTTCTTTTTTAATCCATTCTGCTACTCTGTGTCTTTTTATTGGTAAGTTTAATCCATTTACATTTAGTGTAATTATTGATACTTGTGGGTTCCCTACTGCCATTTTATAAATTGCTTTCTGTTAGTTTTGTATCTAGTTTGATTCTTCTCTTTTGTTTTTCTATCATTTGTTTTTGTTTGTTTGTGTTCCATACTTCTTTCCTCTGTTGCTACCTTTTTTAAGTCAAGTGTTTTTGTGGTGGTTTTTTTAAGGGTGGTTACCATTAAGTAATGAAAAGGGTACCTACCATATTCATTGTAGTACCCTATCTTATAAGTATTTCTGCACTTCATCATCCTTTGCTACTGTTAATCTCCATCCTCTCCCCCCTTTTTTTCCTTTGTTGCCACAGTTTAAGTTTGGTTTTATTGTGTTCTTGGTGGAGCTGTTACTTGTGGTGTTGTTTTCTTTTGTTCTTTGAATCTGGTTGGAAAACCCTCCTTAGTATTTCCTGGAGTGGGGGCTTTCTGTTGATAAATTCTCTCATATTTTCTGTATTTGTGAATGTTTTTATATCTCCTTCATACTTGAAGGATAGCTTTGATGGGTATAGTATTCTTGGCTGAAAGTTCCTCTCTTTCAGGGCTTTAAATATTGGGGTCCACTCTCTTCTAGCTTGTAGAGTTTCTGCTGAGAAATCTGATGATAATCTAATAGGCCTTCCTTTATATGTTGTACTCTTCTTTTCCCTGGCTGCCTTGAGAATTTTTTCTTTGTCATTGGTTTGTGTCATCTTTATTATGATGTGCCTTGGAGTGGGTTTGTTGGGGTTAAGAAAACTTGGTGTTCTGTTTGCTTCTTGAATTTGAGGCTTTAGTTCCTTCCACAGGCTTGGGAAGTTCTCGTCTATTATTTGTTTGAGTATATTCTCCATTCCATTTTCTTTCTCTTCTCCCTCTGATATACCTATTATTCTTATGTTATTCTTTCTGATGGAGTCAGACAATTCCTGTAGGGCTTTCTCATTTTTTATTATTTTTGAGTCTCTTTCTTCTTCTCTCTGTTGTGCCTCAAGTTGTTTGTCTTCTATTTCACTAATCCTATCTTCAATCTGGGCTGTTCTGTTAGCTAAGCTTGTTACCTCGTTTTTCAGCTCGTGAATTGAGTTTTTCATTTTTGTTTGATTTGTTTTTATAGTTTCAATTTCCTTGGTAATATATTCTTTGTGTTCATTGAGTTGTTTTCTGATCTCCCTATATTGCCTTTCTGTGTTTTCTTGTATATCTCTGAGTATTTTTAACATTTCTATTTTAAATTCTCTGTCATTTAGCTCCAAGGCTTCCAATATGTTAAGTCTTTTCTCCATAGATTTTTCCACATCTATTTGTGTTACCTCTCTTTCTTTTGTATCCATAATATTCGATTTCCTCTTTCTTATCGGCATCTGAGGGTAGTCTTATTGATAGCACGCAGGCGCACTCCCTGGCGGCTTGAATGATCGTCGCTGTGGTAGCTTCCTCCACACCCTCGTCTCTCAGATTCAAGTGATAACAGTCCTTTTGCTTTCAGTTTGTGTGGAACTCCGGAATGCTCTGAGGATAAATTTTTCTGTTTCTAGTTGATAAATTTGTTGTGATTTAGGGGAGAGCTGTCGGACGCGCTTCTCACGGCGCCATTTCCGTGACGTCACTCCTGCTGAGAGTTTTGATCCGTGAATGGGTGCTGGATTTTATCAAATGCTTTTTCTGCATTTATTGAAAGTATCATATGTTTTTTCTCTTCTTTTTGTTTCTGTGATGAATTACATTGATTGATTTATGACTATTGTAATAGCTTTTTGCATATTGATTTTGTATCCTGTGACTTTACAGTATTTTTTATTGTTTCTAATAGTTTTTCATTGGATTTTTGGGGGTTTTCTATATACAATATTATCTAATCGGCAAAAAGTAATACCTTTACATTTTCTTTTGCATATTGATACCTTTAATTTATTTTTCTAGCCTGATTGCTCTGTATAAAACCTTTAGAACTATGGTGAATGGAGGATGAGAGAGTGGGCAGCCTTATCTTCTTCTTGATTTTAAAGGAAAAGCTTGTATTTTTATATTATTTAGCATATTAGCTGATAATTTTTTGATATATGGAAATTTTCTGTTGAGATACTTTCTTTGAATTCTTATTTTAATGAGTGTTTTAAACCTAAAGGATGTTATGTCTTATCCACCTCTATTGATAAAATTATGATTTTTGTTCTTTGTTTTGTTCATGTGGTGTATTAAGATGATCGATTTATGTATGTTAAAGCATACTTGTGTTGTTGGAATGAATCCCACTTGATCATTAGGTATTATTTTTTTAATGTGTTGCTGTATTTGATTTGCTAATATTTTGTTTAGAATTTTTGCTGTATGTATTCATTAAATATATTGGTCACTAGTTTTCTTTTTTGTGTGGTCCTTGCTGGGTCTTGATATTAGTGTTATTTTGTCCTCATAAAATATCAATATGTTAGTGACTGTTGCTACTTCTTGCATTTTTTTGAAAAAATTTGAAAATAGTAGGTACCAAATCTTTTTGAATGTTTGGTAGAATTCACTAATGTAGCCATCCAGTCCTGGACTTTTGTTTTTGAGGTAGTTTCTGATAGTTATTTGTTTTTCCTTCCTGTTCATATGTCTGTTTAGGTTTTCCACTTCTTCAGGACTCTGTCTAAAAGGATTGTATAGTTTTAGACATTTATCTATTTCCTCTAGGTTGCAGTATTTGGTGACATATAATTTTTCATACTATTCTACTATGATGTTTTGTATATTTATAATGTCTGTGGTAGTTTTTTCTTTCACTTTTGCATTTTGTTTATATTGAGTTCATTCTTTTATTTGTTTAGTGTGTCTAGCCAAGAGTTTGTCAATCTAATTGATCTTTTTAAAGAAACAGCTCTTTGTTTTATTATCTTTTTCTATAGTTTTTTTTCTGTTTCATTTAGTTCTGCTTTAGTTTTTACTAGTTTTTTTATTCTGTTGACTTTGGGTTGCCATTTTTCTTCTTTTTCCACTTTTTAAAGATGTGATGTTAGGTTGTTTACTTGAAATATGTCTCATTTTCTTATATAAGTCTGTAATGATATAAAATGCTATCATTAACAGCAAAATGGTGCGATCTTGATAACATTATACGAAGTGAAATAAGTAAATCAGAAAAAACCAGGAACTGCATTATTCCATATGTAGGTGGGACATAAAAGTGAGACTAAGAGACATTGATAAGAGTGTGGTGGTTATGGGGGGAGGGGGGAGGGGGAGAGGGAAAGGGGGAGGGCCACAAAGAAAACTAGATAGAAGGCGACAGAGGACAATCTGACTTTGGGTGATGGGTATGCAACATAATTGAATGACAAGATAACCTGGACATGTTATCTTTGAATATATGTATCCTGATTTATTGATGTCACCCCATTACAAAAATAAAATTATTTTAAAAATGCTCTTTTATTACTGATTTGCTGCATCCTATAAAATTTTTTTTTTACTTTTCTGAAGCTGGAAACAGGGAGGCAGTCAGACAGACTCCCGCATGCGCCCGACCGGGATCCACCCAGCATGCCCACCAGGGGGCAAGGCTCTGCCCATCTGGGGCGTTGCTCTGTCCCGACCAGAGCCACTCTAGTGCCTGGGGCAGAGGCCAAGGAGCAATCCCCAGTGCCCGGGCCATCTTTTGCTCCAATGGATCTTCGGCTGTGGGAGGGGAAGAGAGAGACAGAGAGGAAGGAGAGGGAGAGGGGTGGAGAAGCAGATGGGCTCCTCTCCTGTGTGCCCTGGCCGGGAATCAAACCCGGGACTTCCACACGCCAGGCCGACACTCTACCACTGAGCCAACCGGCCAGGGCCATTCTATAAATTTTGATATGTCATCATTTTTATTTTCTTTTTTAATTTTTTAATTTAAACAATTAAATTTAATAGTGTGATGTTAGTCAATGAGAGTACATAGATTTAGAGAATATATCTCCAAACCCTTTGGATAGTCCATTATGTTGTATAACCATCAACCAAAGTTAAATAATCTTCTGTCACACTATATTTTATTTCTCTTTAAGCCCTTAACCCTCCCTCATCCCACTCCCTTCATATCCTTTCCTTCCCCCTGTTAATCATTGCACCCTCGTCTATGTCCCTGAGTCTTAATTTTGTGTCTCACCTACAATTAGAATAATACAGTTCTTAGCTTTTTCTGGTTCACTTACTTCACTCAGTATAATGTTTTCAAGGTTCATCCATGTTGTCATAAATGATACTATGTCATAATTTCTTATGGCTGAATAGTATTCCATTGTATATATGTACCACATCTTCTTTATCCAATCCTCTATTGAAGGACATTTTGGCTGTTTCCATGTCTTGGCCACTATAAACAATGCTGGAATAAACATGGGGGTACATGTGTCTTTACATACCCATGTTTTAAAGTTTTGTGAGTATATTCACAGTAGACAAATTGCTGGGATATATGGTAGTTGTATTCTTAATTTTTTGAGAAACCACTGTACTTTCTTCATAATAGTTGTACCAGTTTTCATTTACATTGGCAGTAAATAAGGGTTTCTTTTTCTCCACAACTTGTCCAACACTTGTTATTACCTG
The DNA here is from genome assembly GCF_036850765.1 of Saccopteryx bilineata. Classification (NCBI taxonomy): domain Eukaryota; kingdom Metazoa; phylum Chordata; class Mammalia; order Chiroptera; family Emballonuridae; genus Saccopteryx; species Saccopteryx bilineata. The sequence goes on along the minus strand of NC_089502.1, from coordinate 84,468,288 downwards.
TCTTGTTGAGAACAACCAATCTAATAAGTGTAATGTGGTATCTCGTTGTTTTGATTTGCATTTCTCAAATAGCTTGTGAAGATGAGCAGCTTTTCATATATCTGCTGGCCATTTGTATTTCTTCTTGGGAAAATGTTCATGTCCTCTTCCCATTTTTTTTCTTTTTCTTTTTGCCTTTTTCTGAAGCTGGAAATGAGGAGGCAGTCAGACAGACTCCCGCAAGCACCTGACCAGGATCCACCCGGCATGCGCACCAGGGGGCGATGCTCTGCCCCTCTAGGGCATCGCTCTGTTGCATCCAGAGCCATTTTAGCACCTGAGGCAGAGGCCACAAAGCCATCCTCAGCTCCCAGGCCATCTTTGCTCCAATGGAGCCTCGGCTATGGGAGGGGAAGAGAGAGACAGAGAGCAAGGAGAGGGGGAGGGGTGGAGAAGCAGATGGGTACTTCTCCTGTGTGCCCTGGTCGAGAATCAAACCTGGGACTCTTGCATGCCAGGCCGATGCTCTACCACTGAGCAAACCGGCCAGGGACTTATTGGATTGTTTCTTCGTTGCTGAGTTTTGTGAATTCTTTATATATTTTGAATATTAGTCCCTTATCTGAGCTTTTGTTTGAAAATATTGTCAAATATTTAGTTGATTTTCTATTTGTTTTGTTGACAGTTTTGTTTGTTTGTTTTTTTTTTGCTGTGCAGAAACTTCTTAGTCTGATGTAGTCCCATTCATTTATCTTTGCCTTTACTTGCCTTGCCTTTGGAGTCAAATTAATAAAATGTTCTTTATAGCCAAGGTCCATGAATTTAGTTTCTGTGTTTTCTTTTAAGTAATTTATTGTTTCAGATCTTATATTTAGCTCTTTGTCCAACTTAAATTAATTATTTGCTAGGAAATAAACTGTAATCAACTTTTATTCTTTTGCATGTGGCTTTCCAATTTTTTCAACACCATTTATTAAAGAGGCTTTCTTTTCTTTATTGTATTTTTTGGCTCCTTTATCAAAGATAATTTAACCGTATATATGTGGTTTTATTTTTGGACTCTATATTCCGTTCCATTGGTCTGTGTGTCTATTTTTTTGCCAGTACCATGCTGTTTTGATTATCATGGCTCTGTAGTATAGTTTGAATTCAGGTATTGCAACACTGCCAGCTTTGTTGTTTTTTCCTTAGGATTACTTTGGTTAGGTTTTTTTTTATGATTTTGTATAAACTTGATGATTTTTTGTTCTATTTCTTTATAAAATAACATTAGACTTTTGATGAGAATTGCATTAAATTTGTATATTTCTTTTGGTAATAAGTCCATTTTAACTATATATTTTTTTCCTATCCATAAACAAGAAATACTTTTCCATTTCATTGTGCTTTTTTCAATTTCCTTTAATAATGCTTTGTGGTTTTCAGTATATAGGTCCTTTACCTTCTTTATTTTGTCTATTCCTAGGTATTTTATTTACTTTTCTTGCTATATTAAAGAGATTATTTTTTTTGAGTTTTTTTTTCTGAGGTTTTATTGTTGGCATATAAAAAAACAAAATTCTATATATTAATTTTGTATCCTGTGAACTTACTGTATTGGTTTATTGTTTCTAATAGCTTTTCTGTGGAGTCTTTGGGGTTTTCTATGTACAGGATTATCTCATCTGCAAAAAGTGAAATTGTTTCTTTTTTTCAATATAAATGCTTTTTATTTCCTTCTCTTGTCTGATTGCTCTGGCTAGAACTTTCAGAGCTCAACTGTGTTGAATAGGAGTGGAGAGAGTGGGCAATCTTGTCTTGCTTCTGATTTTAGAGGAAAAGTTTTCAGTTTTTTACCATTTAATATGATGTTAGCTGATGGTTTGTCATAAATATTCTTCATTATGTTGCAGTATTTTCCTCCTATACCCATTTTTAAGTGTTTTAAACATAAAATAATGTATTTTATCAAATGACTTTTCAGCATCTATTGATAAGATCATATAGTTTTTGTTTTCTGTTTTGTAATATGGTGTACTTCATCAATCATTTTACATATGTTGAATCATCCTTGTGTTTCTGGGATGAATCACATTTAATCATGATGAATTATATTTTGATGTTTTGTTGTATTACATTTGCTAGTATTTTGCTTAGGATGTTTGCATCTGTATTCATTAGAGATATTGGTCTGTAGTTTTCCTTTTTTTGTGTTGTCCTTACCAGGTTTTGATATGAGAGATATGTTGGCTTCATAAAATGTTTTTGAACGTATTGCTTCTTCAATTTTTTGGAAGACCCTGATAAGGATAGGAACCAATTCTCCTTTGAATGTTTGGTAGATTTCACTAGTATATCCATCTATCTGGCTCCAGAGTTTTATTTTTGGGGGTTGTTGGTAGTTTCTATTTCCACCCTGTTGAGACTTCTACTTCTTTGTGATTCAGTCTAGGAGAATTGTGTTTTTCTAGGAGTTTATCCATTTTTTTATTTTTGAATTTGGTGGCATACAATTTTTCATAATATTCTGTTATAATCCTTTGTATATCTATAATATCTGTGGTAATTTCTTTGCTTTTATTTTGGATTTTTTAAATAAGTCTTTTCTCTTTTATTTTCTCTGTAAGTCTTGCTAGGGGGTTGTCAATTTTATTGATCTTTTCAAAGAACCAACTCTCTATTGTATTAATTTTTCTATAGTTTTTTCTGTTCTCTATTTCATTTCTTTCTGTTTTAATTTTTATTATTTTCTTTTTTTTGCTGGTTTGGGTTTGCTTTTGTTCTTCTTTTTTTTAGTTTCTTAAGATGTGATGTTAGGTTGTTTACTTGGGCTCTCTCTTGCTTTTCCATATAAGCATGTAATGATATGAACTTCCCTTTTGTTACTGCTTTTGCTGCATCCCAGAGATTATGATATGTTGTGTTGTCATTTTCATTTGTCTGTATATATCTTTTGATCTCTTTTTTTATTTCTTTTTTGAACCATTCATTTTTTAGAAGTATGTTGTTTAATTTCCACATTTTTTGTGGGTGTGTTTACTTCTTTTTTGCAGTTGATTTCTTGTTTCAAATTCTTAAGGACAGAGAAAGTGCTTGGTATAATTTCAATCTTTCTGAATGTGTTGGTGTTAGTTTTGTGTTCCATCATATGTTCTATTATTGAGAATATTCTATGTACACTGGAGAAAAATGTATATTCTGATGTTTTGGGATAAAATGTTCTGCAGATGTTTATTATGTCCATTTATTTTAGTGTTTTATTTAAGGAGGATGTTTCTTTATTGATTTTCTGTTTGGATGAACAATCTAAAGCCATCAATGGTGTATTGAGGTCTCCAAGTATGATTATATATTTTTTGGTTTGCATTTTTAGATCAGTTTGTGGTTGCCTTATATATTTTGGTGCTCCTTGGTTGGTGCATATATATTGAGTGTTATGTCTTCTTAATACAATGTTTTCTTTATCATTATAAAATGTTCATTCTTGTCTCTGGTTATTTTTGTTGTCTTATAGTCAGCATTTTCAGATATGAATATACCTACTCCTGCTTTTCTTTGGATATTTTTTGCTTAGAGAGTTGTTTTCCAACATTTCACTTTGCATCTATTTTTATCCTCGTAGCTTACATGTATTTCTTGAAAGCAGCATATTGTTAGGTTTTGCTTCTTGTTCTAATCTGTTACTTGGTGCCTCTTTATTGGTGAATTCAATCCATTTATATTTAGTGTAATTATTGACACTTTAAGATTTTCTGTTTCCATTTTATATACTACTTTCTGATAACTTTGTGTCCTGTTTGGTTCTTCTTTTTGCTTTTCTGTCATTTGTTTATGTTTTCTGGTATTCCATAATTCTATCTTCTATTCTCCTTTTTTTAAGCTATGTGTTTCAGTAGTGGCATTTTCAGGGGTGTTTACCATTAGGTTATTAGAAGAAAAATTATCATACTTATTAAAGTAAATTATCTCTTGAGTGCTTCTGCACTCTATCCTCTTTTGGTATTGCTGATCTTTATCCTCTCCCCTTTTATGTTATTGTTGTCACAGATTAGCCTACTTTTTATTGTGATTTTGTTAAAAAAATTTTACTTGTAATTTTATTTTGTTTTGTTTTTTGTATCTGGTTGGATAAACCCCTTTAGTATTTCCTGTAATGGGCGTTTTCTGGTGACAGATTCCCTCAGCTTTTGTATGTCTGTAAATGTTTTATTTCCTCTTCATATTTGAAGGATAGCTCTGATGGATATAGTATTCTTGGTTGGTAGTTCCTCTCTTTTAGTACTTTAAATGTTGGGGTCCACTCTCTTCTGGCTTGTAGAGTTGCTGCTGAGAAATCTGATGATACCCTATTGGGCCTTTCTTTATATGTTATATCTTTCTTCTCCCTAGCTACCTTGAGGATTCTTTCTTTGTCATTGATTTGTGATAATTTCATTACTATATGCCATGGGATTGGTCTGTTTGAGTTGAGGTAACTCAAAGTTCTGTTTGCTTCTTGACTTTGAGGCTCTAACTATTTCCACAGGCTTGGGAAGTTCTCTTTGATTATGTGTTCCAATACATTCTCCATTCCCTTTTACTCCTCTTCCTCTTATAATATACCCATTATTCTCATATTGCTCTTCCTGATGGAGTCAGACAATTCTTGTAGGGCTTTCTATTTTTTTTTTTTATTCATGAGTCTCTCTCTTCTTCTCTCTGTAGTAACTCTAGTTGCCTGTCTTCTATGTCACTAATTCTCTCTTCTATCTGGCTTGTTCTATTGGCTAAGCCTGTTACCTTATTTTTTAGTTTGTGTATTGATTTTTTTTATCGCTGTTTGGTTCTTTTTTATAGTTTCAATTTCCTTGGTGAAGTACTCTTTTTGTTCATTAAGTTGTTTTTGAACTCACTAAATTGCCTTTCAGTGTTTTCTTGTATCTTACTGAGTATTTTTAGAGCTTCAATTTTGAATTCTCTGTCATTAAGCTTCAAAATTTCCATGTCATTGACATTTTTTTTCCTGGAGGTTTTTAATCATCTATCTGAGCTACATCTCTCTCTCATATATCCATATTTGACTTCTTTTTTCTTGTTGGCCTTTGAGGGTGATATTGTTAATAACCCCAATAAGAGATATTTATTTTCTTTTCTGGCAGGATGTGCTGAACTAAAAAAAAAATTGCCTCTGCAAAATTCTTGGGTGTTCTGTTAAGGTTTAGCTGTTGTCTCTGTAATGATGAAGGCAGGGACATTGTGTTGGTTGGATGAGCTTATTGCAAGGGTTTTTCAACTTTATGATACAAGCATTGGCTAAACAGAAGTCCTCTAGGGTCCTCCTCCATGTCCCAACAGAACAGGGGATCTAGTTTCTGGGTGCCCCCACCTCTCACAGAATAGAGCAGCCTAGAGACCTAAAGGAGGTGGTCCATCACCACTGCTGTCTTCACAGTAAGGGGAGCAATGAGGAACTGGGAGGCTGGGGTGACAAAATCCAGTCCATCCTCTGATATCACTCTAAGCTTTCTAAGCACAGCCCTGGACTGGACCAGGGGTGAATGCCACAAGCCAGTGCCCTTGAATTTTAAGGGCAGCTATGGCAGAGATCAGGGGCTTCTGTCCACACATGCTGAACTCTCTCAGGCAAGCCAGTGCCTGAGCTTTAGAGCTGGTGGTGTGCAGATCCTAGATCAAGTGTATCTGGTGCCACAGGCTAAATTGTGCCAGTCAGGTGGGCAGATCAAGCATGCCTCAGTGTCCTTTGGGCCAATCTCCACAAGCTATTTGCCTGCAGTTATTGGGAGCTTGCCACTGGCTTTGTGTACACCCCATGCCTGTAATAGCTCAGCCCTGCAATCATGGGTGCAGCAGACATTGCAAAGTGGCCCTGCTACCCATTCTTAATGGTTGCCCCTTTCTCTACTTCTTCCCTCCAGTCTCTTTTCCCAGCTTTTCTGGGTCTCAAACAAAGCCTACACAAACAGTGCCTCCCTTCCTAGGTTTGTAAGGAAGAAGAAAGACTCAGTCCTCCGGTATTATTTTTTCTTCTGTGCTCTGACCCACCTTTTTGCATGATCATACTTTGTCTATCTGGTGTGTGTATATTTCAGGTTCATCTGGGTTTTTTCTTTGCATATAGTTGTAGAATTTGTTGAAATTTCATGGGGAGACATGAGGAGTGTCTCTCACACCACCATTTCTCTGACTTATTATCATTGTTTGTGTATATATTTTTATCTCTGCATTATTTCTTCTAGGACCTAGTCATTTTTAAAAAGTATTTGGTTTTAATTTCTACATTTTGTTGTTGTTGTTTTTTACTTTTTTGCAGTTGAATTCTAAATTCCAAGCCTTATTGTCAAAATATATGCTAAAATTTTAATATTTAAAATATCATGCAGAACATGGTAAAATTTCAATATTTCTAAATTTGTTGAATTTAGAGTTTTGCCCAACATATGGTTTATTTTTGAAAATATTCCATGCACAGTGAAAAAAAATGTAAAATCTGATGATTTTGGATGAATGACCTGTAAATATCTATTACATCTATTTCATGTAGTGTGTAGTTTAAGATCAGTTATCCTTTATTGGTTTTCTCTTTGAATGATCTATCTTAAACTGTCAATGGTTTGTTAAGAAATTCCAGTATAATTTTGTTTTTATCTACTTCTATTTTTAAATCAGTTAGCATATTTTTTTATTTATTTTTTACACAGACAGAGAGAGAGTCAGAGAGAGGGATAGACAGGGACAGACAGACAGGACCAGAGAGATGAGAAGCATCAATCATTAGTTTTTTGTTGTGCATTGCAACACCTTAGTTGTTCATTGATTGTTTTCTCATATGTGCCTTGACTGTGGGCCTTCAGCAGACCGAGTAACCCCTTGCTCAAGGCAGCGACCCTGGGTCCAAGCTGGTGAGCTTTTTGATCAAACCAGATGAGCCCGCGCTCAAGCTGGCGACCTCGGGGTCTCAAACCTGGGTCCTCGGCATCCCAGTCCGGCACTCTATCCACTGCACCATCACCTGGTCAGGCTTAGCAGATTTCTTATATATTTTAGTGCTTCCTGGTTCAGTACAAATATATATATGGTCTTCATTTATTTTTTGTGACAGAGACAAATAAAAGGGACAGATAGGGACAGACTTACAGAAAGAGAGATGGGAAACATCAATTCTTTGTTGTGGCAACTTAGTTGTTTATTGATTGCTTTAACCAGAGGGGCTACAGCAGACTGAGTGACCACTTGCTCAATCCGACAACTTTGGGCACAAGCTAGTGAGCCTTGCTCAAGCCAGCTTAGCCTGTGGTCAAGCTGATAACCTCGGGGTTTGAACCTGGGTCCTCTGCATCCCAGTCTGATGATCCATCCACTGTGCAAATGCCTGGTCAGGCCAGTGCATATATATTAAAAGGATTATGTCTTCTTGATGCAATGTCTCCTTTACCATTATAAAATTTTACCTTTGTTCTCTTGAAGTCAGCATTGTCAGATATCAGTGTGACTATACTTGCTTTACTTTGGGTATTATTTGCTTGAAAAATCACTTTTCAACCTTTCATTTTGAGTCTATTTTTGTCCTTTATTTTCTAACTAATTTTTTTTTTACAGAGACAGAGTGAGAGTCAGAGAGAGAGAGAGATAGGGACAGACAGACAGGAATGGAGAAAGAATAGAAGCATCAATCACTAGTTTTTTGTTGTGACACCTTAGTTGTTCATTGATTGCTTTCTTATATGTATCTTGACTGTGGGGCTACAGCAGACCAAGTAATGACTTGCTCAAGCCAGCGACCTTGGGTCCAAGTTGGTGAGCTTTGCTCAAACCAGATGAGCCTGCACTCAATCTGGCAACCTCAGGGTCTCAAACCTGGGTTCTCCGCATTCCAGTCCAACACTCTATTTACTGTGCCACTGCATGGTCAGGCAAGTCTATTTTTGTCCTTGTAGCTTACATATTTCTCTAGCGGGCAGTACACAGTTTGGTTTTGCTTTTTGATCCAATCTGCTACTCCATGCCTTTTTATTTTTGCATTTAGTCCCTTTACATTTAGGGTAGTTATTGACATCTGAATATTTTCTATAGCCACTTTATCTTTTGTCTTCTGGTAGCACTATATTTTGTGTGGTTCTTTTATTTTGTGTTTCTGTCAGTTTTTATTTGTTGTTGTCCTTTTTTCCTGGTGCTATGCCATAATGTGTCCCCTTTTTTCTTTTTTTTTTTTAAAGCTGTGTACTTTCATAGTGATTTTCTTGTAAGTAATACTTATTAGGTTATTAAAAGAAAATTATATATATATATGATTTTTATGAGTTCTTCTGTACTCCATTCTCTTTGCTACTATAGATTTTTATCCTTTTTTAATGTTATTGTTGTCACAGATTATCCTTGTTTTTATTGTGACATTTTTGGAGCTTTAATTTGTAGTTTTGAGTTGTTTTGTTCTTTGTGTCTGGTTAAATAAACCCATTGAGTATTTCCTGTAGTGGTGGTTTTCTGGTGACTAACTTCTTTAGTTTCTGTATGTTTGCAAGTTTTTATTTGTCCTTCATATTTGAAGAATAACTTTGATGATAACCTAATGTGTGTGTGTGTGTGTGTGTAATGTTCTTTGTTTTCCTAACTGCCTTAAAGATTTTTTATTGATTTTTGACAATTTTATTACAATATGCCTTGAGTTAGGTGTGTTTGGGTTGAGGTAACTTGGCATTCTGTCTGCTTCTTTGATTCAAGGTTCTAACTTTTACCACAAGCTTGGTAAATTTTCATCAATTATTTATTTGAATATGTTCTTTATTTCTTTCTCTCTCTCTACTTCTTCTGATATAACCACTATTATTATATTGCTCTTTCTGGTGTAGTCAGAAAAATCTTGCAGAGCTTTCTCATTTTTATTTTGTTAGTCTCTCTCCTTTTCTTTTTGTAGCATTTCTAGTTTTCTGGTTTTGATTCTTTTATCTGGCTTTTTTATTAGCTAAACTTGTTAGCTCAGTTTTCAAATCATTTACTGAGTTTTTTATATTTACTTTTAGTTTCAGTCTCCTTTCTGAATACATTAAGTTGCCTATTGGTGTCTTCTCACATCTTGTTAAATATTTTTAGAACTTCAATTTTGAATCACTATCATTTAACTCCAAAGTTCCCAGATAATTGAGATATTCTTTGAAAATTTTTAATTTTCTCTCTGAACTATATTTCTGTCTACTTTAGTCATGGTATTCAATTTCTTCTTCCTTGATCTCTTTCGAGAGTAGTATTAATAAGAACTCTAACTAAAAACATTTTAAAAGAGCTAAAAAATGAGAAAGAAGTTAAATAAAATACAATAAAAGTATAAAATTTTAAAAAATAACAAGTAAAATAGAAAAATCACAGAAAACAAAGATCAAGAATCAAAAAATAAAAAACAAAGCACCCAGAAAATATTAGAATAAAAATATAAGAATAGTGAAAAAAATGATATTCAAAAGAGAATACATAAAAAAGAATGAAAAGAAAAAATGAAAACAGGAAGAAATAAAAAAGAAAAAAAAATTTGGTTTTGAAAATTTACTTTTTTTTTTTTTTTTTTTAGCAGGTATCACTGTATTTCAACTTTTAGCTATAAATTTCTGGACTGTCTTTTTCTGAGATGTTGCTGTGATGTAGGCAGAACCTCAGTCACACTGGTGAGTGGGGCATGTTGTGAGACCTTTACATCTTCAGCTTATGACTTCAGCTTTATGACTTCAGCTTTCAGTCTTTGTGGCTTCAAAAATGGAGACATCAGGCTTCAGTGTGTTCCTTCTCATGTCTTAATAGGCCAGGGGATGAGGTACAGAGCACCTGTGTTCTTCAAGGAAGAGAGTGGCTCTTGTGAGCTACATGTGGGGTTTGTCTCTGCCATTCACTCAAACTCATAAGTGAGGGAGGTGGATTCTGGGATGCTGGGGTACTGCACAGTTTGCTCTGTCTCTCTCAAGTGTGGGCTGCAGGCAGATTGCAAGAACACTGGTAGTGACCCTATGCTCTGTCCTCTTTGGTTTAGTATTTCCCCTTTGCCCCTTTATCATACCACTTCTTCTGGCAAAAGGAGACCCAGTCACTCTGAGTATTCCTCTCTTTATCCCTCAGACAAACCCCAAACAGCCTGAGCATCTCTCCTCCCTATGGTCTGGTAGAGAAAAAAAAACAGTCACTCTGGGTTTGTTTCTTCTCCAGAGCTTACCACAAGTGTGTTTTATCTTCCATTCCCAACTTTTTTGTTCTTTTTTTCTTAAATGAAAATCAGGGAGATAGAAACACAGACTCTCATATGTGCCCCAACTGGGATTCACCTGGCAAGGCCCCTATGGGGCAATGCTTGGCGCTCATATAGGGCCTTGCTCTGTTGCTTGACACCTGAGCTACTTTAGCACCTGAGGCAAGGCCCTGGAACCATCCTAAGTGCCTGGGGTCAACTTTCTCCCACTGAGCCATAGCTGAGACAGGAAGAGAGAGAGAGAAGAGAGAGAGGGAGAGGTGGAGAAGCAAATGATAATTTTTCCCTTGTTCCCTGAATGGGAATTGAACCTAGGACATCCACACTCCAGGCCGGGGCTCTACCACTGAGCCAACCGGTCAGGGCTCTTCATTTTCTATTCAACCTATCCCACTTTTAGTCCTTTCAGTGTGTAAATCTTTCATGCATGCCTGTGAGTCAAGCTGAAGTTCCTTTGCTGTGTTATAGTTCAATATGTTGAAGTTTCAAGGTAAAAGATGAGAAGTATCTCTCATGCTGCCATTACTCTGATGTCGTGTTTGTTCACAATTAATATTAAAGAAGATGTTTTTAGTTTTCCCCAGTTGAGTATGATATTAGCTATGGGTTTTTCATAATAGCCTTTATTATATTGAGCTATGTTTCATTTAATGCTAAGTTGCTTAGGGTTTTTAATCATAAATGAATGCTAGGTGTGGTCAAATGCTTTACTACATGTATTGATATATTATTTTTTAATGTTCATTTTGTTTGCATGTGGTATCACATTAATTTTTTTGCAAATATTGTGCCAATGTGGCATCCCTAGAATTAATCCCACTTGATCATGTTGTATAGTCTTTTCAATGTACTGCTGGGTTATCTTGATAATATATTGTTTAGGATATTTGCATATATGTTCATAAGCAACATTGGCCTATAATTTTCTTTCTTTGTGATGCCTTCATCTGGTTTTGGAATTAGGCTAATGCGGCCTTCTAAAGATGAGCTTGGGATTCTTCCTTTCTCTTGAATTATCTGGAACAGTTTAAGAAGGATAAAAGTTATTTCTTCTTTGAATGATTAATAACATTCACCTGGGAAGCCTTCTGGTCCAAGACTGTTATTTGTTGAAAGTATTTTTCTTTAATGACTAATTCATTTTTTTTACTTTGAATATTAAATTTAACAGGGTGTAATTGACCAGCAAAAGTACACAAATTTCAGGTAAACATCTCCACATCATTTAAACAGTTGATTATGTTGTAGATCTATCACCCAAAGTCAAATCATTTTTCATCACCTTATATTTGTCTCTCTTTACACCCTTACTCCAACCCCTTCCCACTCTCCCTCTCCCACAACCCCCTCCACCTGATAACAACTGCATTCATCTATGTCTATGAGACTCAAATTTGTATCCCACCTATGTGTTAAATTGTACAGTTTTTAGCTTTTTCTAATTTATTTATTTCACTCAATATAATGTTCTCAAGGTCCATCCATATTGTTTTTGTACTGCTTCAATTTTGTTGTTTTAGTCTGCTCATATTTTCTCTTTCTTCCAGATTTAGTTTCAGAAGATTGTATGTTTCTAGGACTTCATCCATTTCATTCAAATTGTTGGACTTTTCTGCATTTGTTTGTTCTTCATTTTTTCTTATAATTCTTTGTATTCTTGTGGTGTTACTTGTTTTTCCTCTATTTTATTTCTGATTTTATTTATTTGAGTCTTGTCTCTTTTTTTCTTAATAATTATAATGAAAGGTTTGTCAACCTTTTTGTCTTTTCAATGGACAAGTACTTGGCTTCATTGACCTTTTGTATTTTTTTCAGACTCTATTTGTTTATTTCTGCTCTGATTTTGATTATGTTCTTTCTTTTATTCACATTGGGCTTTGTTTCTAAGTTTTTTCTAGTTCCTTTAAATGTAAGTTTAGTTTTTTTATTTGATGTTTTTCTTGCTTCTTGAGGTGGACCTTTAATGTTATAAATTTTCCTCTTTAGACTGCTTTCATTATGCCCTATTAACTTTGAGTTTTTGTGTTCTCATTTTCAGTTGTTTCAAGGTATTGTTTTCTTTCAGTTATCTAGTTGTTAACCCACTCATTATTTAGCAACATGTTATATAACTTCCATGTCTTTTTTCTTTTTAGTTTTTTTTCTTTTGTTTAAATTCTAAGGTCATTTCATTGCAGTCAGAGAAGATGCTTGGTATAATTTCAGTTTTCTCAAGTTTATTGAGACTTATTTTGTGTCATATCATGTGATCTACCATAGCAAATGTTCCATATGCACTTGAAAAATATATATATTCTGATGCTTTGGGGTAAAATGCTATGAGGTTATCAATTAAATCTTTCTTATCCAGTGTGTCATTTAAGGCTACTGTTTCCTTCTTGATTTTCTGTCTGAAAGATCTATCCATTAATATCAATGGCATGTTAAAATTCCCTACTGTGATTTTGTTACTGTCTATCTCTCCCCTTGCATTTATTAAGATTTGTTTCATATATTTATATACACCTATTTTGGGTGCATAAATAGTTACAAGGTTTATATCCCTATTGGATTGCTCTCTTTAACATTATTTAGTGTCATTCTTTGTCTCTTATTATAGCCTTTGTTTCAATGTCTATTTTGTCTTACATAAGTATGGCTAACCCAGACTTTTTTAAAATTTCAATTTGCATAAAATATATATTTTTCATCTTTTACTTTTAGTTTGTGTGTGTCTTTTGTTCTGAGGTAGGCCTGTTGTAGACAACATATGCAGATCTCATTTTCTTATTCATTCAGTTACACTATGTTGTTTGGAGCATTTAAGCCATTCAAATGTCAGGTAATTATTGATAGCTACATATTTATTGCCATTATATTTTTATAATTATGGTCTTAGGTTACTTTCCTTTTTAAAATTTTTTTATTGATTTGAGAGAGAGAAAGAGAAAGAGGGAGGAAAGTAAAAAGTAAAAAGAAAAGAATTTACACATTGTTTCATGTAGTTTGATTTAGTTCTGTACTCATTGATGTTGTCTCATATGTGCATGACTAGGAGTAGAATCCGTTACCTCTAATGCATGGGTTTTATGTTTCATCCACTAAGCTAGCTGGCCTGGGCCTTATGTTTCTACTTTTTCTTCTTCTTCTTCTTCTTCTTCTTCTTCTTCTTCTTCTTCTTCTTCTTTCTCCTTTTTCTTCTTCTTTGTCTTCTTCTTCTTTTTTCTTTTTCTTCTTCTCCTCCTCCTCCTCATCATCATTCTTTTTTTTCCTCTTCTTTCTCCTCCTTCTTTTCTTTTTTCTCTTCTTTCTTTTCTTCTTTCTGTCTTCTTCTCTCTTCTTCTTTCTTCATCTTCTTTCACTTCCTCTTCCTCTTCCTCCTTCTTCTCATTCTTCTCCCTTTAACATTCTTTGTAATATTGGTTTGGTTTTAAAGAACTCCTTCAGTTTTTTTTTTTTTTTGATCTGCGAAACTCTTAATTACTCCTGCTATTAAATAATTTTCTAGCTTTGTTATGTAGTCTTGGTTGTAGGTCTTTGTTTTTGTATCACTTTGAATGTTTTGTGGCTAATTTTTTCTGGCCTGCAATATTCCTGTTGAGAAATTAGCTGACAGTCTTATGTAAATAACTAACTGATTTCTCTTGATGCTTTTAAGACTTTCTCTGTCTTTGACCTTTGGCATTTTAATTATGATGTTTTGTGATGTGTGTTGATGTAAGCATCTTTGGATTAATCTTGTCTTAGAGTCTGTGTTTTCTGGACTTATGTATCTTTCTCCTTCACTACATTAGGAAAGTTTTTAGTCATTACTTCTTTTTTTATCAATATTATAGTAGTTTATTCAAAATGTTTAATGAGTGTTATGATATCTACATTTAGTATCAGGACAGTAGAGGGTACCATTTGCAGAACCCTCCTGCAATTATATGTCATTGAAATTTTTTATACTAACTTCATATTTACTTTCTGAGTCCTCTTTGCCACTTTTCAGGCTAATTACTCTTTTTAAAAAATACTTACACAGTATTTCTTACAGAAAAATCTTTTCTCTATGCTACATTAAATATTCTTCCTTTGTGAACTTGTGATACTCTGGATATTACTCTCATTGTATTTACCCAATTGTGTTACACATACATGTGCACCTGTCATCAAAACTGAGCTAGTGAGGACAAAGACATTTGTGTTTATATTTTTCTTCTCAAATGGAGATTGTTACAACTTTATTTATTAGACAAAGGGACTAGAAAAGCAATACTTAGTAAACACATTGTGTTTGTGTAACTGGACTGTAGATATAATTGATGTTATTTTTTATTGATGTTTAGTTCGCACACCATTTAGTTCACTATTTTTAAGTGAACAATTCAGTGGGTTTTAGTATATTTACAGCACTGTGCACCAACACTATTATCTAATTTCAGAACATTTTTATTGCCCTAAAGAAAAACCCCTCAATCTACTCTATGTTTCTATAGATTTGCCTAATTGGGGTATTTTATATAAATAGAACCATGCAATATGTGGTTTTTTTTGTGTTTGACTTCTTTCACTTAGCATACTGTTTTCAAGGTTCATCTATGTTTTAGATGTATCAGCACTTCATTTCTTTTTATCACTTGATAACATTTTGTTATATGGTGATACCATGCTTTGCTTATCCATCCTTCACTTGATGGACATATGAATTGTTTCCACTTTTGCATATTATGAATGAATAATACTGCTAGGAACATTCATGTACAAGTATTTCAGTAAACATATTTTCAATTCTCCTGAGATTTTTGAATGTACTAATTTTCTCAACAAACTTTTGTTATGCACCTACTTTGGGCCTGGCACTGTTCTAGGTACAGAAAAAACTGTTGTGAACCAAAAAAAAATCTTTGCCCTCATGGAGCTTACATTTTAAGTAAATCTTAAAAAAGAAGAAAAAGTAAAGTGTATTGTAAGTTAAATGGTAAAGGTGATATATGTACTATAAGGAAAAATAAAGCAGGTAAGAAGCATGGGAAATTTAAATGGGTTGTGCCATGCCTACTGAGGAGGTGACATTTAAGCAAAAGCCTGAAGGAGATGAGGGAGCCAGCATGCAGATAGCTGAGAGAGGAGTAGTCAAGCAGAGGAACAGCAACAGCAAAAGTCTTGAGGTGAGAGTGTGGCTGCTGAGCTGAGAAATGTTAAGGAGACCAGTGTGGTAGGAGCAGGGTGTTGGAAAGAGAGAGTATTAGGAGACAAGAATAGATAATGCCTGATTACATGGGGCCTTTTAGGTTGGGAGAAGACTTGGGCTCTTACACTGAGTGAAATAGGAGACCACTAAATGGTTTTGAGTAGAGAAGAGACATGATCTTATGTAGGTTTTATTTAAAAGGATCAGTTTGGGCTGGTATGTTAACAATAGATATCAGAGATCAGCACCCTTTCTTGGTTTATGATGCCCTTAGTGTCTCAAGACACCCTTAGGCCAAAAGAAATACCCAACAGGTCCATTAGTTAAATATTGAATAGTTAATTTCAAACAACTTAATAAGCATTTATGTTTTAATAACTTAGATGTTGTTTGAAAAAAAGATACATCTAAATTGATTTAAAAAGTCACATTTTTTTTCTGACTGAATAACCACAATTATTTACTAATGAAATATGTGTACCTATAGAGCACTGCACAGCTTCTGAAAGGTTGGAATCATATTGAACACCAACACTGTTATTTTTTATTCCATGCTAATTTTCATGCAATATTGCTTTTTAGCATAGCAACTACTAGAACCCAGGTTTATTAAGATGTGACACCATCAAAAGGAATATATCTCCATCTAAAGGTGAGTCTGTAAGTTGCCTCAAGCTAGTAGTTCACTGGTACCTGACAGATGTTGAACATCTATGTTTTTCTTGAAAATTTATAATGTCTAGAGGTGCCTCTGTAAGTTTACTCTGTTGCCCCCAAAGTGCCTCAGCCTGGTTTGGCAATAGTATAAGTCAGGATTCTAGGTGGCTAAACAGAGAAGCTGTATTTTACAGACAGGAGTTACAGGAAAAATTTAGGTGAGACATGACAGCATAATCTAGGTTGGAATTACAAGAGATTGTGAAAAGTGATTGAATTCTGAATATATTTTGAAGGCAACCAACAGCATTTGATAATGACTTAGATATGGAATAAAGAAGATGTAGGAGAAGTATGAAGGCAATTCCAAAGTTTTGGACTGGGCAGTCAGAAGGGTGGATTTTGTATTGATGAGTGGGGATGTTCAGGAGGAGTTTGGTTTTGTACATTTAAGTTTGAGGAGCCTCTCTCAGTTCTAAATGGAGATGTTGAGTAGGTCATCGGATAAATGAGTGTGGAATGTGGGGAAAATGTAAACTGATATAAAAATGTTAGGTATACTTCATTCAGTAGTCCTACTAGTATTTCTTATTTCTGATCATATTTCAGTTTTACCAAATTTGATTACCTCTTGGAGATCTGTATATTTTGTCTTAACATTATTTTTTATACTTGACCATAAATGTTTATAGTGCTTGTGTTTATTACTTTAAATGCCTGTGTAGTATTCTGTTTATTTTCCCCCACATGATATAATTATCTCTTGGGATACCTTGAAAGTCAGTCAATACCATCTATATAAAAGGTTTTATAATCAAAAGCCCTATAAAAAAGGTTAATTCTTGATATAGCAGTGTATTAAGTAATAATATTCCATGATTTATTTACCAATAACTCTATCATGGAACTTTAAAATATTTATAATTATGTATTCTTATGAATATGTTATTTTAGTATTTCAATGAAAGTAAAAAATTCTTATAATATTTAAAATAATAATATATGGATATAAGTGATGATTTGATGTCTGATATGCCAGTGATGTTATTTTATTCTCTTTCTTGAGGCGAGACTTCAGCAGTATATGGTCACAACTTATGAGCAACTCATATCACTTACACATGCCATTAAGAACTGTCCTGTGATAATTAACAACAAAGAAAGTCAGACAACTGAAAGGGAAATCATGAGTACAATTAAAGACAATCCAGGTACATGAGTCTTATTATACCAGAATGACATTAGAATACTTATAGGGTAATCAAACACATCTATAAATTTATATGGGGGCTGTTTATACATATATAGCATTGTCACTGCTATAATTGTTGCTAATATTTATTAGATACTTGCTCTATGCCAGGTACTTTTTAAATTTTTTATTAATTTTGAATTTATTGTGCTTAATGAATTCGTGTCCAACTGAATATAACTCCCTAACCCCACCCCTATGTCCATTATTAAACCCTTTTTGCCCCCATTCCACTAACTCCCTCACCTCTTACTCTAAGGTTTGCTGTCCTGTTACTAATATATCTGTGTTACATATATATAGTTTCACTATTACTTTTAACTTGTCTGATCCCATCCCCTCATCCCCCTTCCCTCTGACTGCTGTCTCTCTGGTCCCTTAGACCCCTTCTATGCCTCTATTTCATTCTTTAGTTCACATTGTTCATTAGATTCCATATATATGTGAGATCATATGATATATTTCTTTCTCTGCCAGGCTTATTTCACTTAACATAATAATCTCCAGGTCCATCCATGCTGTCACAAAAGGTAAGATTTTCTTCTTTTTCACAACCACATAATATTTCATTGTGTATATATACCACTGCTTTTTAATTCACTCATTCAATGACGGATGTGTGGGCTGTTTCCAGATCTTTGCTATTGTAAACAGTGCTGCAATAAACATGGGGGTACCTATCTTGTTTTGAATCAGTGATTTGGTAGTCTTAGGATATATTTCTAAAAGTGTGATAGCTTGGTCAAAAGGCAGTTCCATTTTTCATTTTTTAAGGAAACCCCATAGAGTTCTTCATAGTGGCTGCACAAGTCTGCATTCCCACCAGCAGTGCAGGAGGGTTTTGTTTTCTCCACAACCTTGCCAGCACTTATTGTCTGTTGTTTTGTTAAACGCCATTCTGACAGGTGTGAGGTGCTATCTCATTGTGGTTTTAATTTGCATTTCTCTGATGAATAGTGACATTGAATATTTTTTCATATGCCTATTGGAAATTTGTATGTTCTCTTTTGAGAAGTGACTATTCAGTTCTTTTGCCCATTTTAATTGGATTATTTACTTTCCTGGTGTTGAATTTTTAAAGCTCTTTATAAATTTTGGTTATAAACCTCATATCAGACGTATTGGTGAATATGTTCTTCCATTGTGTGGGTTTTCTTTTTTTGTTGTTCATGGTGTCTTTTGCTGTGCAAAGCTTTTCAGTTTGATACAGTCCAATTTGTTCATCCTGTTCTTTATTTCACTTGCCTTTGAAGAAAAATCAGCAAAAATATTGCTATGAGAGATATCGAAGAGCTTATGGCCTATGTTTTATTCCAAATTTTTAAGGTTTCAAGATTTACATTTAAAACTTTTATCCATTTTGATTTTGTTTTTGGGAATGGTGTAAACTGGTAATCTAGTTTCATTTTTTTTCATGTGCTTGTCCAATTTTCCCAACATCATTTGTTAAAGAGGCTATGTTTATTCCATTGAATGTTCTTACCTCCTTTGTAAAATATCAATTGTCCATATAGGTGTGGGTTTATTTCTGGGCTCTCTGTTCTGTTTCACTAATATGTATATGTGTTCTTATGCCAGTACCAAACTGTTTTAAGGACCATAGCCTTGTAGTATAAGTTGATATCAGAAAGTGTGATACCTCCCACTTTATTCTTCATTTTCAAGATTTCTGAGGCTATCCATGTTCTTTTTTTGTTCAATATAAATTTTTGGAATATTTGCTCTATATCTTTGAAGTATGCCATGGGTATTTTAATAGAAATTACATTGAATTTATAGATTGTTTGGGGTAATATAGACATTTTAATGATGTTTATTCTTCCCATCCATGAATACGGAATATGCTTCCATTTGTTTACATCTTCCTTGATTTCTTTTATTAATGTTTCATAATTTTTAAAATACAAGTCCATTACCTTCTTGGTTAAATTTAATTCTAGGTACTTTATTTTATTTGTTGCAACAGTGATGGAATTGTTTTTTAATTTCTCTTTCAGACAGCTTATTGTTGATATGTAGAAATGCCACTGATTTCTGAATATTAATTTTATATCCTGCCACCTTGCCAAATTCATTTATCAGGTCTATTAGATTTTTGACAGAAACTTTAGAGTTTTCTATGTACGGTATCATTTCATTAGAAAATAATAATAGTTTTACTTTTTCTTTTCCAATTTGGATGCCTTTTATTTCTTCTTTTTGTCTGATTGTTTTGGCTATGACTTCCAGAACTATGTTGAATAAGAGCTGTGAAAGGAGGCACCCCTGCCTTTTTCCTGATCTTAAAGGGATTGCTTTTAATTTTTGCACATTGAGTATAATGTTGGCTGTGGGGTTTTTTTTTTAGATGGCCTTTATCATGTTGCAGGATGTTCCCTGTTTTCCCACTTTGCTGAGTTTTTATCATAAATGGATGCTGGATTTAATTAAATGTTTTTTCTGCATCTGTTGACACTATCATGGGGCTTTTATCCTTTCTTTTGTTTATGTGATGAAGAATGTTAATTAATTTGTGAATATTGTACCAGCTTTACCTCTCCAGAATAAATTCCATGTGATCATAAGGTATGATTTTTTTCATGTATTGCTGAATCCAGCTTGCTAATACTTTGTTGAGAATTTTAGCATTTAATTTCATCAGGGATACTGACCTATAGTTTTTCTTCTTTGTAGTGTCTTTACCTGGTTTTGGAATGAAGATTATGCTTGCCACATAAAAGAAGATAGAAAGTTTTTTCTCCTCTTGAATTTTTTGAGATAGCTTAAAAAAGATTGATGTTAATTTCTCTTTAAATATTTGGTCAAATTTGTCTGTGAATCCATCTGGTCCAGGACTTTTGTTTGCTGGAAGTTTTGTGATAACTGTTTCAATTTCATTTGCTATATTTGGTCTTTTTAGGTTTTCTGATTCTTCCACATTGAGTTTTGGAATATCACATGTTTCTAGAAATTTATCCATTTGTCCTATGGTGTCCAATTTTTTGGCATACAGATCTTCATAGTATTTTCTTACAATCCTTTGCATTTCTGGAATGTTAAAGTTGTTATTTCTCTACTTTTATTTTTAATTTTATTTATTTGAGTTCTCTCTTTTTTTCTTGGTGAGTCTGGCTAAATGTTCATTAATTTTGTTTACCTTTTCAATTAAGCAAATCTTGGTTTCATTAATCTTTTATATATTTTTAGCCTCTTGTTATTTATTTCCTCTCTGATCTTTATTATTTCCTTCCTTCTACTTCCTCTAGGCTTTATTCATTGTACTTTTTCTTGTTATTTTAAATGCAGTGGTACATTGTTTATTTTAGCTTTTTCTTGTTTTTTTTTTTTTGTTGTTGTTTGTTTGGTTTTTTATCTATATGCAATGCTGGTAATGACATAAACTTCCCTCTCAGGACTGCTTTTGCTGTGTCCCATAAATTTTTAGTTGTTTTATGTTTATTTTCATTTGTTTTAAGAATTTTTTTATTTTTTTCCTTGATTTCATTTTTAATCCATTCATTATTTAATAACACGCTATTTAGACTGCAAGTGTTTGAATGCTTTTAAGTTTTTCTATTGTAGTTGATTTCTAGTTTTATGCCATTGTGATCAGAGAAGATGTTGATGTGATTTCAATCTTCTTAAATTTATTGAGACTCATTTTGTGTTCTAACATTGGTCTATCCTAGAGAATGTACCATGACCACTTGAAAAGAATGTATATTTTGATTTTTTAAGGTGAAAAGTTCTGAAGATATCAATTAAATTCAGTTGATCTTGTGTGTCATTTAAGGCTACTGTTTCTTTGTTAATTTTCTGTCTGGAGGGTCTATCCATTGACATTACTGGGGTATTCAAATTCCCTACTATTATATTATTGCTTTCAATCTCACCTTTTATGTCCATCAAAATTTTCTTTATAAATTTAGGTGCTCTTATATTAGCCTTATAAATATTTACAGTGGTTCTATCTTCCTGTTGGATTGCTCCCTTTATCATTATGTAGTGACCTTTTTTATTCCTTACTATAGTATTTGTTTTAAAGTCTATTTTGTAAGATATAAGTATTGCTATGCCAGTTTCTTTTTTTTTTATTTTGATTTGTGTTAAAATTTTTTTCCATTACTTCACTTTCAGTTTATATGTGTCTTTTCTTCTCAGGTGGGACTCTTGTAGACAGCAAATGTACAGGTCCTGTTTTCTCATCCATGCAGCTACCCTATGTCTTTTGATTGGAGCATTTAATCTATTTACATGTAAGTTTATAACTGACATGTACTTATTTATTGCCATTTTATTTTTTAAATTTACATTCCTTTTTTTTCAAGATTTCTTTTCTTTTAAGATTTCTTTTCTTTTTTTTTTCTTTTTCTTGTTTTACTGCAGGCCCCTTAACATTTCTTGCAGCACTGTTTGGTTGTAATAAATTCCTTGAGCTTTTTTGTCTGGGAAATTTTTTATTTCTCCTTAAATTTTAAATGTTAGCCTTCCTGGGTAAAGAAGTCTTGCTTGTACGTTTTTGTTTTGCCTCACTTTGAATATCTTTTGCCAATTCCTTCTGGCCTCTTGTCTCAATTGAGATGTTGGATGTCATGCTTATGGGGGCTTCTCTGTAGTTAACTTACTGCTTTACTCTTGCAGTAGTCTTTCTTTGTCTCTTAACTTTGGCATTTTAATTATGATGTGTCTTGGTGTAGGCCTCCTTAGGTTCCCCTTTAATGGTATTCTCTGTGCTTCTCAATGTTGTGACTTTTTCCTTTTTCAATTTTGGGTAATTTTTTGTTATGATTTCTTCAAACAAGTTCTGTATCCCTGGTTCATTTTCTTCTCCTTCAGGAACTCCTATGATGTGGATGTTGTTTCTCTTCATGATCTCACAGTGGTCTCTTAGATTTTCCTCAGTCTTTTTTAATTGATTTTAATTTATTGTGTTTACATAGATTCTACTGTTGCCATGAATGCAACCCCTCTCCCATATTTTCCTTAATATCTCCCTTGGGCCCCTCTCCATAGTGCCCTCTCCCCTTCCCTTTAGGTTTATCCCATCCTAAAATCCCTCTTCCATCTGTTCTTCCTTCCTCTGGTCTGTTTGATTCCTCCTCTTTCTTAATTCTGTTCCTCAGTTCACATTTTTTCATTGGATTCCTCAAATGAGTCAGGTCATATAATTTTTTTTTTCTGCCTGGCTCCTGCACTGCTGGTGGGAGTGCAGACTGGTGCAGCCACTGTGGAAAACAGTATGGAGATTCCTCAAAAAATTAAAAATAAAACTGCCTTTTGACCCAGCCATCCCACTTTTAAGAATATATTCCAAGAACACCATATCATTAATTCAAAAGGAGAAATGCACTCCCATGTTTATGGCAGCATTATTCACAATAGCAAAGATCTGGAAACTGCCCAAATATCTGTCAGCAGACGAGTGGATTAAAAAATGATGGTATAGCCTGACCTGTGGTGGCACAGTGGATAAAGCATCAACCTAGAATGCTGAGGTCGCCAGTTCAAAACCCTGGGCTTGCCTGATCAAGGCACATATGAGAGTTGATGCTTCCTGCTCCTCCCCCCTCTCTCTGTCTCTCTTTTCTAAAATGAATAAATAAATAAAAATAATTTTAAAAAGTGATGATATACACACACACACAATGGAATACTATTAGGCCATGAAAAAGAAAGAAATCTTACCTTTTGCAACAACATGGATGGACCTGGAAACTATTATTTTAAGTAAAATAAGCCAGACAGAAAAAAATATATATGACCTCCTCAGTCTTTTTGAGACTATTTTCATTTTTCTGCTCTACTTCTGTGCTTATATTTATATTGTCTTATAATCACTGATTCAATCTTCTGTTTCGTCCAGCCTGCTGTTGATTCCTTCTAGTGAAGTCTTCACTTCTAAAAATGTATTTGTCATTTTCTAGTGGTTCTTTTTTATGATTTCAATGTCCTTTTTGATGCTTGCTGTCTGTTTATTTAAATACACATTATGTCCATCATTGTTACTCTAAGATCCTTGAGCATCCTAAAAATCAGTATTTAAACTCTGCATTCTGTAGTTTGGTTATTTCCATTTCATTTACTTCTTTTTCATGGAATTTTCCCTGTCGATTCATTTGGT
This sequence comes from Saccopteryx bilineata, assembly GCF_036850765.1. Taxonomy (NCBI): domain Eukaryota; kingdom Metazoa; phylum Chordata; class Mammalia; order Chiroptera; family Emballonuridae; genus Saccopteryx; species Saccopteryx bilineata. Next base: position 84,444,941 of record NC_089502.1, on the reverse strand, counting down.
TCCATTTCTTTGTCTACCCATTTTGTTTGTTTATAGACTCATCCTTTGGGCATGCTGCTTGTGTAGTTACCTGAGTCTAGGGTTGATGCTGTTTGTCACCAGCTACCAGTTGTGTTAGTTCTAGATCTTCTTAGGTTGGCATCACCTGTTTTTTATAGCCTGCTTTGGGCTACTTGCCTGCAGCTACTGCACTATTTGTTGTTTGTGTCTGTGTCTTTTCTACATGGGTAGTGTGGCAGAGGCCAACTCATGTATAAGGATCAGCTTCCTCCTGTCTAGAGCTGACACCATCTCCATTAAAGCTCCAGTCTCTTTAAGATTTGACTCCACTTTATAGCTGCTCCTCCTCCTTGAGTTCATCCTAGGGTCTTCTGTAGAAAGACTGTAGTGTGTGCCCAGAATGGCTTCATCCAATCAATCACTCTACAAGTTGTAAGCTTATTGGTTTAGGGAAGCTGAGGTTAGCAATAAAATATCAGTGGGACCCTAAACTTCAGGAGTTTCTCAGGAAGTAGCTCAGTACAGGAACTGTGGCCCCTACTCCAGAGCCTCATCCTTCAGGCACTGGTGGATACCTAAAATTTATTTCTTCTTAACAAGGTGAACAACAGGTTCATATCAAGTGGAGCTGACATTCAGCTCTGCATAAGTTGTTACAGCTGATGAGACCCTGGTCTCAAGGAGATAGACTGAGAGAGTTCTCTCCTGGGGCTCTCTGTGCCCCCAGAAAGTGGCTAAGACCCCTCGACCAGAACCAACAATAGGCACACATGTACCCACACTTCAAGTGTCCATGCTTCATGCCTCTCTCCTTTACCCCTTTTGAGTCTATCCTAGTAGAGTAGGATATCAAGCACCCAGGTTGGCTGACTGTGAAGCTCCACTCTATCAAATGCACATGAGTCACTGTGCCAATGCTGATCACAGAAAATGGAACTGACCTCAGCTGGACTGGTTGTGAGGAGCCCTGCCTTAGGATATCACTCTAGCAAATGTTGTTAGGTCCTGAATCGATGCTCTCTGCAGCTGGCCAATGCATGTGTAAGACCTGGGCCTCCATGCCAGAAACCCAGCTCATACCAGTGGGAGACACTGCCCGTGACTGGCCCACAGCAATCTTCTTGGAGCTACAAGCAATTCAGAGTTTGTGGCTGCCTCTGCTGGTCCCAGGTGCACATGGAAACACCAGTTGCACATTTAATCTGGCTTTTACCCACACTGGGCCTGGGGCAAAGTCTGCTTAAAAAGCCAAGGTTCCCTGAGACTGCCCTTCTGCAGCCTCTTTCTGCTGGCTCCTTGTTGGTCTCGGCTGCTGAATAAATCTCTTTTAGAGTGTAGAGCCTGAAGCAAGGATTAAGAAAGGTGGTGGGTTTGGCTCCACCCGTGGTCCCCAGGTCTGTCTCTCCAGAGGAGTTTGGTGGGTGTGGGCTCTGAAACTCAGAGGTGTGTCTTGCCCACTCAGTTTCAACTGAATCTCCTGTGAGGTGGAAGTACCAGTCTTCGATTCAGGAGCATGGGGTGGTAGCTCTGGCCTCAGCACCAAAAAACTGAGTCACTGACATGACCCTTGCTTCCTGGCCTCTCATAGCAACCCTTCACCCTGACTGGAGCAGGAGAAAGTCCCAAGGGTAGAGCAGTTGCTTTTCCCCAGGCTGATGCCACTCAGAGGGTATTGCTCCACCCAAAAAAGATGGTGAATGCAGTATTGAAGAATAACTCAGCACAGGGGTTCTGCTGGCTATCCCCCATTGTGTCTCTGCCTAGGCCTCCAAATTTACACTCTCCTCATGCAACTCCAGTTCTCTTAGCTCTCCTTACCCCATAGTGCTAGATAAGTGATTGTGAATGAGATTTTCTACACCAGCCCTTTAAGATGGAGTCTGTGTCTCAGAAAGCTGTTTCTTTATTACAGACAGAAACTCGGCTCTTTTCAAAGCCAAATACTGTCTGGGCACCTTTTCTATGCTCTGGGGCTCTAGGCTGAAGCTTTGAGCCTGGGGTTGAGCACCCACACCTCTCATGGCAACCCTCTCAATCATGAGAGTCTCTCAGACCTTCTGCCACCCCTGCCTCCTGGGAGAGGAACAGTTCTTTCTGCATATCTGCCCTTCCTACTAGTTTTAGTGTGAATTCTTATGTGATCCTTGGTTATAGAGTCTTCTTCTTTTAGTCCAAAGTAGATTTTTCAAGATGATTGTTCTTAAATTAAGTTGTAATCCAATTTGGTCCTGGGAGGTGCCAGTTGGAATATCCGCCTACTTAGTCATCATCTTGGAATCCCCTTCTACTTTTATATTTATGTAAGCATTTTGCTTAAGAAGAATGTTTAGTGAAGCATTGTTTTTTGTAGTGAAATGGTAAATATATAACAAAAGGTTAACTGAATTATTTGTATTTATTTTATATGAGGTCATGTAAATGATTGTAAGTCCATATTTATTTGTATGTGAAAAAACTTTCTTACAATATTCATGACATAGCAAAATAAACATTATTTTTTGTTGTTATTGAGCAGAGAAAGACAGAAAAAAAACCCACTGTCTGATTAAGTCATTCTCACATTTGATAGAAAATTTCTTGATCCACCATTCCATGTTCTAAGAGACATCCAGTGTCTTCCCCAGTATTTCTGTAAATTTCTGACAATTTATGTCTTCATGCTCACATTTAATTCTTGCCTGTTTTAACTTTTGTGTCACCTACTCTGGTCCAAACTCAGCCCCAATTTCTTTATTCTTTCTAGCCATTTCTTTATCTATTCAACAGGTACTATTGTGGACACTCAGTTTATTATGGTTAGAGAAAAATACCCACTCATATGGAGCTCAAGTTCTCACTCAATACATTCATATGTGTACTATTAATGACTTGAGTGAATGCAGGGATAACCATTTGACATCTTTGTCTTTTTGAATTTATCCACTATCTCATGGAATACATTACAACCACCATTTTTCACAGTTGCCATCTTACCAGGCTGCTCAACTTTCAATTCTCCCTCTCTCTCTCTCTCTTTACCCCTGCTCTCATTAAATTCCTGTTTTTTTCTTTCTTTATTATTTTTCTTTCAGAACAGTTTAGTTATTTTATTTCATTATGTTCTTCCAATCACATCTATTGGACCTCATCTATTTCATCCCCAATTGCTTACCACAGCATTTACTTTATCAAATAGTTTCTTTCCTAACAAAGTTCCCTAGTATTGGCTTTAAGAGTAATTAACTTTAATACCTCACTGCATGTACTTATGGGTTTACAGAAATGTATGGATACATAAGTCATGTAAAAGATAATACTAACTGAGGGCTGTGGTGGTAGGGGTAATTTTATTTCTTATTTTATTATTGATAATCTGTGCTTTCTACCTTCTGGAACAAATCTATATTACCTAATAAACTTTGAAATCAAACAAACTAAAAATGTAAATAGAACCCTCAAACTCTCCATCTTATCTAATTAAAAATAGGATAGCCTGACTTGTGGTGGTGCAGTGGATAAAACATTGACCTGGAATGCTGAAGTTGCTGGTTCAAAACCCTGTACTTTTCTGGTCAAGAAACATATGGGAGTTGATTCTTTATGCTCCTCCCTCCTCTCTCTCTCTCTCTCTCTCTCTCCTTTCTCTCTCTCTCTCTCTCTCACACACACACACACACATACACACACACACTCACCTCTCTAAAATGAATAAATAAAAAGTAAAAATAATAAGTTTTAAAAAATAGGATATAATTAATCTCAACTTACCTTTTCAGGTTTGAAAAGTTTTCTGATGTGCATCATATTTGTAAACTGAAACACCCTTTTCCATATTATATAGTTTTTTCTGCTTATCAGTTTTACTTTTAAATTTTAAATTGTTTCAGTGTTCTAAATTCAAGCATATTATGTAGTTTTAAACTAATTTCATCTACAAAATAAGTACAATTTTAATTATACAGACACAATTTGATTATATACATGTTAACTTATAGAGAAGTCAGACTAAATAGTTTTAAGTGGTTTAATATGGGAATAAAAATTAGGATTTAGCATGAACAGGTGGTGGTGCTGTGTGGATAGAGCATCAGAATGGAAAGCAGAGGACCCAGGGTCAAAATCCTGAGGTTGCCAGCTTGAGAGCGGGCTCAACAGCTTGAGTGTAGGGTTGCTGTCTTGAGCATGGGATCACACACATAACCCTTTGGTTGTTGACTTGAGCCCAAAGGTGTCTGGCTTGAGCTAGGGGTCATTCGCTCTGCTGTAGCCCCCCCTCAGTCAAGGCACATATGAGAAAGCAATGAATGAACAACTAAGGATACTAAGGAGCTGCAATGAAGAATTGATGCTTCTCATCTCTTTCCCTTCCTATCTGTCTGTCCCTCTCTCTGTCTGTCTCTGTCACACACACACAGAATCAATATCTATTTTAAATATTTCTGTATGCACTTAAATTTTTGTATCAAGTTCATGTATTACTATTTTTTTTAATTAAAAGAATTACATACACAGCCTGACCGGGCGGTGGCGCAGTGGATAGAGCGTCGGACTGGGATGTGGAGGACCCAGGTTCAAGACCCGGAGGTCACCAGCTTTAGCATGGGCTCATCTGGTTTGAGCAAAGCTCACCAGCTTGGTTGGATCCAAGGTCTGCTGTAGCCCCCCAGGGTCAAGGCACATATGAGAAAGCAATCAATGAACAACTAAAGTGCCACAATGAAAAACTGATGATTGATTCTTCTCATCTCTCTGTGTTCCTGTCTGTATCTATCTCTCCCTCTCTGACTCTCGCTCTGTCTCTGTAAAAAAAAAAAAAAAGAATTACATACACAAAACACACAACAGGATCTTCTTCAAAGCCTTGTAAATTTATCTTCCATTAGAAAACACCATTGATAAGTTATGTTAAGGTGTTGACTGTTACACAGTAGTGCCTTAGTGCAGCTTGATTGATCCTGGTTTAGAGGAAATAGTCTCTGCTATTAGTTATATAGCCTTAAGAAAGTCATGTCATCTAACACATATGTTGCCCTCTTCAAAATGAGAGGCTTATATTATATTGATATGTATAATTCTCAGGTCCAACATTTTGTGACTGCATTGAACATAAATTCAAAAATCCAGACAAAAGATGTTATGTTAGTGAATAAAGATACAAAGGTCTGATTCTGTGAGTATAAAACAAAGATTTATTTCACTGAGAAGAATTGTTGAAAAGCCATGAGTGCTTTGAGACCCCTTCAGTATATGGAGTACAGATGTCTGGCACTTAGCAAAATTATGCCTTTTCCTTTAGATCAGTTTGAAAATTACCATATTACTTTAATATTTTAGATAATATTCCTAACAACATGAAAGGGTAACATTTCAGTAAGTGCCTGGACTTGGCAATAAAATATCTGGACTTTCTTCATTCCAAATTAAAACTAACATTTATGTGGGGTCATCACTTTTATGAACATAATACAAGACACCTTGTTCAGCTTTAGTCCAAATGTACAAAACTCTAATTTCTAATGAAAACAAGACTGTAGAAAACTATAACATTTTATTTTTTCTTATTTAAAATTGTAGTGTCTCAAAAATAGTAAAGACAACAGTTTTATAATTGCTACTTACCATCCTGGCCAACTGAAATTTAAAAGGTTTCATGATATGTAGAAATGAAGAACAAATTCTTAAGAAAAAAAATTATGTTTTTATTGGGTCCAGTTGTATTGAAGTGGTTTCACATTTAATTCCATAAGCCAGGTTTCTTTTATTGTCTCTTCCATCTGACACTGTCAGATCTTCAGACCACTTTTGAAGTCTACTAAATTTATCATTCCAAATATGCTCAAAGTATCTAAATCATAATGCCCTTTTTCTGTCATGTTTTTTTAAATACATATTGGTATGTAGGCTTATTTTATTATAAGAAAAAAAGCATACCTTCCATATTGCTATGTCTAATCTAAAATATATTTACTGGTGTCAAGCCAGAATTTAATTAGTTTTATATGTCTTATGTTCATTTTTCTTGCTTTCACAGTTAGTTTCAATGTATATCTGTTTTATTAGCTTAAAAACACTTTTATCCTTCTGTGCTAATTGGATTTTTTTCATAAAAATTCAAAGATTTTACATAAACCTGAATAAATATAAAACAATTGAATGGCAGGGCAACTAGCTTTTATAACCTTTTTAATTTAATGTGTTGAATTGGTTCTGCTCCATGTTCCCTGAAAGGTCAGCAATAGGTAGATCCAGTATCACTGCAGTCATATGTGCATAAGCCAGAGGGTCACAAGAGAATGCAGGCAAATTAACTCTTTCTTTAAATGTAAAAGTTCAAGGAGATGACCTACCAAATTAGGAAAAATGACTAATGCTTTCTACAGACAGAAATATTGCAGATGAACAACTACAGTGTGTCCGTGAAGTCATGGTGCACTTTTGACCAGTCACAGGAAAGCAAAAAAAGAAGATAGAAATGTGAAATCTGCACCAAATAAAAGGAAAACTCTCCCAGTTTCATACCTATTCAGTGCAATTTAATGTGGGCTCATGCACAGATTTTTTTAGGGCTCCTAAGTTATCCCGTATAGCCTCTACAGACTCGTCACTGATTGATGGCCTACCAGAATGGGGTTTCTTCACCAAACTGCCAGTTTCCTTCAACTGCTTATCCCACTGATTAATGTTATTCCTATGTAGTAGCACTTTATTATAAACGTGCCTATATTCACGTTGCATTTTGGTCACAGATTTGAATTTAGTGAGCCACAGAACACACTGAACTTTCCTCTGTACCATCCACATCTCGACTGGCATGGCCGTGGGCTGCTGTGCTGTGTACTCAGTGTTACTCATCATCTGTGAATGTGCATATGCTGCCACATCATCTTACAGAAACTGGGAGGGTTTTCCTTTTATTTGGTGCAGATTTCACATTTCTATCATCTTTTATTGCTTTTCTGTGACCGGTCAAAAGTGCACCATGACTTGACGAACACAATGTATTAAGCAACAATTACCGGTATTTGATTGCTTAATGGAGTGCCATCCATTGGAGTCCATTAAGCAATCAAATACCAGATGACTCAGAATCACACTGGTCCTTATGTTGGGAAAATTTTCACTCCACCCCCATTCATTAATGCCCTAGTTTTTCAGCGAAAAAGGTCTGTAACCCGAAAGAATATGTCATTATAAGGAGGATGCTAATTGAGAGCAGTGTAACTTGAGGAGGGCTCTAATAGGTTCAATGTTAATGATTATCTTTCTGGAAAGAACATATTACACCAGAACAACTCTAGAAGTGACAGTAAGGGCATATTTGTTACTGAGGAGTTTAGGAGATTTTTTTTATGATGTGCAATATCTTTAAGTGACTGTGAATGATTCAATAAAACAGATGCGATAATCATGAGTACTGGAAGTATTACAGTGGCCTGTTTATTTTCATTTTTAAAAATTACAGTAAAATACATATAACATTTACCATCTCAACTATTTTCAAGTGTTCAGTTCATTGACATAAAGTACTTTCACATTGTTGTGCTGCCATCACCACCATCACATAAATCTTTTCATCATGCAAAACTGAAACTGAACCTGTCAAACAAGAATTCTATTTAACACCTAATATAAGTGAAATTACATAGAAGTTGACTTTTTATAATTGGCTCATTTTACTTAGCATAAAGTTTGCAAGGTTCATCCATGTTTTAGCATGTGTCAGAATTATTACTAAAGCCTGATCTGTGGTGACACAGACAATAAAGTGTTGACCTGAAATGCTAAGGTTGCCAGTTCAAAACCCTGGGCTTCCCTAGTCAATGCACATACAGAAGTTGATGTTTCCTGCTCTTTCCCCTTCTCTGTGTGTGTGTCTCTCTCCTCTCTAAAATGAATAAATATAGTCTCAAATAAAGGATAATGTGCTAGAGAAGAGTTTCTGTGATACAAGGAAAGTCTTCTTTTTGATAGTTTATCATTCTGAGCAGATAACAAAGGGGACAAAAAATGTCATGTGACATGATTGCTATTTTGTGGGAAACAGTAATACAGCACTTGTTTAATGAATTTTCATGGTTACTTGTAGTTTTTATAACATTTTTTTGTCAGAGCAATAATCTTTAGTTTAAAATAAATAAAATTTTAACAGCAGAGATTTTACCTTTTTCTTTTTTTAATTAAGTGAAAGGTGGGGAGACAGAGTGAAAGACTCCTGCATAAGCCCTGACAAGGATCCAATTGGCAAGTCCACTAAGGGGAGATGTTCTGCCCATCTGTGGCCACTGCTCCCTTGCTTGGAACAGAGCTATTTCAGCACCTGAGGTGAGGCTGTGGAACTATCCTCAGAACTCAAAACCAAATTGCCTTGGCTGCAGGAGGGGAAGAGGGTGGTGTAAAGAAGCAGATGGTCACTTCAACTGTGACTTAGAATCAAACCTGGGACTTCCACATGCCAGGCTGATGTTCTACCACTGAGCCAACCATCCAGGGTCACAGAGATTCTATCTTAAAACACCTGACACACTTAATATAATCTTATTTTTTATGGCATACATTTCATATGGTCACATAGATGTTGACCTTGTAATGATACATAAAATTCTCTAGACTTTTGGTGTATCATGGGCAAAATGTGTTGCTTTAATAACATTCTAATTAATATTTTATACTTTTCAAAACAGCTTTTGTTTTTTGAGACTAAGTAAATACCTCAAAAAGTTCATAGCTGGCTTCTGGAAAGATTTTCCACTTGCTGTGACATCATTTCTTGCCCTGGCATTTGATGCCTTTTTAAATCCCTTTGTTATTTTCTGTCTCATCTATATTTATCATTTTCCTTTATTTTTCATTTTTCTTTTAAAGTGAATTTTTTCCTTTTTCATCTTTCTTACTCACTTTTTTCTTAGCTTTGCCAAAAACCAACCTGCCCTGTACCTCCAGGTATCTTTATAATTATTGTTCGGCCTTGCTTGTAGCTCTGAAAGAAAGAGCAAATGTGAGTACATTGTGATATCCAGCTAATAGATCTATCTAATCCCTCATTCATGCAAATGAGTATGTTAGAATTTCCCTAAAACACAATATGAAACAATGAAGTGTGAGAGACAAAGAACACACTGATGAAATGTTCTTGCTAATGAAAGAAAATTTAAAATAGTTATATTGTTCTTAAGAAGACTAATTCTTGGTTTGTACCTTTAAAGTATTTAACATATTAAATAATGCAAACAGTTAGAATTGATATAAATTTCAACCAATTATAGATACATGTTTAAAAAGGCAAGTGCTTTTAATAAGAATATTCCTGGGTTCTTTTCTCCATGGAGCTTTATGATTTTAATTGCAGTCTATACTAAATTTGGCTTATTCTGCATTCTTACTGATAATGATATAAAATGCACTTAAATAGCATAAGAGTACTTCCACATACTTTTTAATTAAATTTATTGAGATGACATTGGTTAATAATATTATATAGGTTTTAAGTGTACTATTCTAATGATACATCATCTGTATATTGCAGGTACACACACACAATCTAACATTTTTAATAGTTACAGACTTTAATTATAGCCAAATTGAAAATTTAAGTCACCAAAACAGTACATGCTGAGATGAAAGAAAGGGCTGCTACTTTGTATGTAGAGAAGTGATGGTTTAATCTCTTTATCTCTCTGTTTTGCTGTCTCTCTCTGTCTGTCTCTCTCTCCACACACACATAACCACATACATGCACACATACACACATACATGAGTTCTTTCCACTTAGGTTGTGCAATCTCAGACAAACATATTCTATCACTTCTCTTATTCTCTTTCTCTCTTTGTAAAATGAAGACTAACTGACATCTAAGACCTTTTATCACCCTAACATTCTTTGTTTCAATATCTATGAATAACCATGACATTACTATCTACATTGTTACTCCCCTTTTAAAATGATTTATACTCTGGAAAAGAGAGTTTTATGGATGTTGTAAAAATTACTTTCTGGAAATGAGATAATCTGTTTTCATAAAAGATGTGGTTTTACATACTTAGCTTTTAAAGAAACATTTTGTTTGCTGGGTTGTTAAATTAAAGATTACCATTCTGATAATAAAATTAATGGTTAACATTTACAGCCATGTACAAAATCCAATCTACATTGATAAGTTCTCAAGAATAGCTTAGAGAATTTCATTAAACAGTCTGATTTCTGTATAAAGATAAATATCTTAAAGGTGGAGGGTTTGTTCATCAAAATATTGGGCTAGAGCTGATGTATTTAAATTTAAATGTCATATATCAATATGTACTGAGCACACCACAAAGTTAACTGAGAGTGTTTCATTTACTTTAAGGTGCCCAGAAATTATATTTCTGAACAAAAATTATTTATTTAAATGGTTGACTATGATATTTACCTCCTTAAAATGAAAGATATCTAAAAATATTTATCTTTCTGAGTTCAAACCAATGAAAAAGCATGCTTATTTACTTCCTACATCAAGTATGACCATAGCTTTATAAGCAGATCAAAATTAATGGTAGGAGTATCTATAACCAAGATAATAAACTACCTATTTGCGAAGATAATTCATGCTTTTGATTTTATTTTTTAAAAATCTCTGAGTATAAACACTATTAAACAAATAAAACACAGTAAAATCTGGGTTGCACTAAGACATCTCTTCTTCCAACTGTCACTCATCACAAAAACTTTAAGGCATAGAAAATTCCATAGACTGGAAAAGAAAATTGTCACTATTGTGGATGGCTCACACTTGGTCTTCAAAAGGTATTACTGCCTTATAAGGAAAACACACTTTGAGTGAAATTAATCTGTCTCATGATTCTGAAGTAACACAATAGCTGCCTGACTTTCTATTGTTGGAGTTGGGCTTTACATGTATGGGCTAAATATTAAAGAACTGACACAGGCTTTTTATATTTATCTTTACATTTTTTCTCCTTTCTTACATAGTCAGATATTAAATATTTAAAAAAAAACAAAAACAAAACTGCATACAATATAGTTCAGTGACTTAAATTGAAAGAAGGGATTAAAGATAAAAAGGGAATTTTTTATAAAATTGTTTCTATACACAATATGATGTAAATATGAAATAAAATTACTAACCAAGGTATCCTACATATATGTTAAAGATGTGGCCACAAGGTTGTCTTCAAGAGATCCAACAGCCACTAGGAAAAAAGAAAATCTATGTGCTGTAAAAGCCACAGTTTCTGTGAACAAGAAATGTATTAATTGTAATTCATACACTGTGGTCTGAATCATTTCTCAGAGTCAGCCAATAAAGATTCAGTTACAACATAGGGGTTCACAAAAGCCATGCAGGGGACATTCCTGGAGCACCAGCTTAGGTGGTCAAAGAGAGTGCACCACTAGATCTTACAGGAAACTTTCTACATAAAACCACATAACCAAGACTGGGAAATATAGCAGATTTGCTTAATACATAGAAAAAAATTAAAAAGAAAACACACAAAAAAAGAGCCAAGATGGAGAAATGAAGAAACATACTTCAAATGATAGGAAAGACAAAATCTTCAAAGAACTAAATGAAATGGAGGCAAGCATTTTACCAGATATAGAGTTAAAAAAATAGTTATAAGCATGCTCAAAAAACTAAGTGAGAACTTCAAAAGCATGAAAAAGGACATAGAAACTATGGAAAAAGTCACAGATAAAGACTACAGTATTTGCAATAAAGAATGTACTAGAAGGAATAAACAGTAGAGTGCATGAAACAGAAGATCAAATTAGTGATTTGGAAGACAAGGTAGCAGAAAACACCCAATCAGAACAGCAAAAAGGAAAGAAGAATTGTAAAGAATGAGGATGTTTAAGAAACCTTTGAAATATCATGCAGCATAAAAAGATCCACATCAAAGGAGTACCTCAAAGAGAAGAGAAAAATCAAGAGATTGAGAACCTATTTAATGAAATAATGAGTGAAACCTACCTTCTTCAGGTGAAGGAATAAGTCACATAAATCAAGGAAGCACAGAAACTTCCAAACAAGATGAATACAAAGAAGCCCACAGAAAGACACATGATAATTAAAATGCTTATATTTAATGAGAAAGAGAGAATCTTAAAAGAAGTAAGAAAAAGACATTTGATTATCTACAAGGATGCTCCCAGAAGACTTCTAGATAATTTCTGAATAGAAATATTTTAAGCCAGAAAGTACTGTCATGAAATACTCAAAGTGATGAAAAAAGCAAAACCTACAAGAGGGTTATTATTTAAAATTAAAGGAGAGGGATGGGTGGAGGGAGAAGAGGGGCACAAAGAAAACCAGATAGAAGATTATGGAAGACAATTTGACTTTGGGTGAGGGGTATGGAACATAATCAAATGTCAAAATAATCTGAAGATGTTTTCTCTGAACATATGTACCCTGATTTATCATTGTCACCCCATTAAAATTAATAAAAAATCAAATTAAATTAAATCAAATCAAAGGAGAAATACAGATCTCCCCAGACAAGAAAAAGCTAAAGGAATTCATTACCACCAAACCAGAATTGCAATAAATAATAAAGGGTCTTCTTTAATGAGGAAGAAGAAGGGGGAACAAGAGGAAGAGGAGAAAAAACAGAGGGACATAGTTATAAAGAATAAAATGGCAATAAATATGTACTTATTAATAATCATTTAAAATATTGGTGGCTTAAATGCTCCAATCAAAAAACATATGGTAGCTGAATGGATAAGAAAACAAGACCTATATATATGCTGTCTATAAGAGACATGCTTCAGAAAAAAAGATACACAAAAACACAAATTAAAGAGATGGCAAAATTTTTTTTATGCAATTGGAGTGAAATAAAAAAGCCCAGGTAACAATACATATATATGAAAAAATAGACTTTGCAACAAAGGCTTACTAAGACACAAGGAAGGTCACTATATAATGATAGAAGGAACAATCCTTCAGGAAGATATAACCAACATAAACATTTATGCACTCAACATAGTAACACCTAAATATATAAAGCAAATTGTGATGGGCATAAAGAGAGAGATCAGCAGTAATACAATCATAGTAGAAGATTTTTAACATCTTATTTAAATCAACGGATAGATCCTCCAGACAAAAATCTGCAAGAAAATTGCAGTCTTAAATGACATACTACATCAGATGAATTTGATATTTTCAAAGTATTTCACCCCAAAACAGCAGAATATACATCCCTTTCAAGAGCGGGTGGAACTTTTTCTAGGACTGACCATGTGTTAGGACACAAAACAAGTCTCTATAAATTTAAAAAGACTGAAATCATATCAAGTATCTTCTCTGGCCTTGATGGTATTTAACTAGAAATCAACCAGAGGGGGAAAAAAACTGAAAAAAAAAACATGAAGGCTAAATAACATGTTACTAAATAATGAATGATTTAACAATATGATCAAGGAAGAAATTTAAAAATATCTTGAAACAAATAAAAATGAGAACACAACAACCCAACATCTATGGAATACAACAAAGAAGTCTTAAGAGACAAATTCATGGCATTAAAAGACTACATCAATAAACAAGAAAAATCTCAAATAAAAGAAATCTAACATTATACTTAAAAGAATTAGAAAAACAACAAACAAAGCCCAAAATGAGTAGAATGGAAATAATAAAGATCAGGTCACCAATAAAGAAAATAGAATTGGGAAAAACAATACTAAAGATCACTGAGTCCAAGAGCTGTTTCTTCAAAAAGATAAACAATATTGATCAAAATTTAATACTCTTATCAAGAAGAAATAAGAAAAGATCCCAATAAATAAAATCAGAATGTGAAGTGTGGAAAAGAAAGGCTCTTAACATGAATAATTTTTGGCAAAAACAATAACAAAAATACACAACTTATTTTCTCTAAAACAAAGAGACTTTTAGCAGAACTTACTTTTTCCACAAGAAGTCTCCCTATTTTTGGGCTTGAGGCTGGTCTCTCAGACTGTGGCCTTAAGCTAGCTTTGCAAGCTTGTTTCACTGTTCTCAGAATGTTTCTCCCTAAATTAACCCTATAACTAAGCAGAACTTACTTTTTCTGCAAGAAGACTCCCTATTCCTGGCCATGAGGTCAGTCTCTCAGACTGTGTCCTTAAGGCTAGCTTTGCAAGGTGGCAGGTGTATAGATAAACATTATAAGAAACCTTGTTTCACTGCTTTGTTTTACTGCTATGTTTTCTCTCCTCCCCATTCCTCAATCAGTGTATAATATAATTCCACCTACCACTTATAAAACCTAATTCCAAAATGCTGTTGGAGCCGCACTGATTTGAAAAGCTTTGGTCTCCATGTGGTCTGCATGCATAGCTAGCTAATAAAGGCTCCCTAATTACCTAATTTGGTTTTGTGATATTGTAGAAAGTTGTCTGTTTTCTCACTGTTCCATTATAACAAATGAAAGATGGGAAGTAACAACAGACACTACAGAAATAAAACAGTGATATGCCAACAAGTTGTACAATCTGGACAAAATGAATAAATTCCTAGAAACATACAATTTTCTAAAACTGAATCAGAAAGTATCAAGAAATCTGCATAAACCAATTGTTACTAATGAAATTGAAGGAGTAATCAAAAAATTCCCAACAAACATAAGGTCTGGACCAGATGACTCATAGCTGAATTTTGCCAACTATTCAAAGAACTAACATCTATCCTTCTCAAACTATTACCAAAAATTCAAGAAAAGGGAAGATATTAAAGTTCTTTCTTTAAAGCCACCATTATCCTAATTTCAAAACCAGATAAAGACACTACAATAATAGAATATTTTAGACCAATTCTTGATGATCTTGTTCAAATCTTCAACAAAATGTTGGCAAACTGAACCCAAAAATACATTAAAAGATCATTCACAATGATCAAGTGGGATTAATTCCAGGGTGCAATCTTTATATAATATATACAAATCAGAAAAGATTGGGTATGTTCAAGGTCCTGTGGACTTAATATATGCAAATGAATAACTGTGACATACCACATAAACAAAATGAAAGAAAATAATCATGATCATATCAGTAGATGTAGTAAAGCATTTTATGATAAAATCTCTCAGCAAACTGAATCAAGGGAACATATTTCAACACATTAAAGGCTTTTATGAAAAACACTTAGTTGACATACTCAATGGCAAAAAATCTAAAAGTGCTTTCCTTAATATCAGGAACAAGACAGAGATGTCCACTTTCACAATAATTATTCAACATAGTACTGGAAGTCAGTCAAGATGTAGAAATAAAAGGCATCTAAAATGGAATTAAAGAAGTAAAAATATCATTGTTTGCAGATGATTTAATACTGTATAGAAAAAGCTAAAGATTTCACAAGTAATAATAATAATAATAATAAACTAGTACTGATAAAAAATTCAGTAAAGTATCTGGATACAAAATAAATATCAGAAATAAGTTCCATCTTTATACACCAATACTGAAGTATCAGAAAGGTAAACTAAAAAAACAAAAAACAAAAAATAAAACACCAAAAAAAGATCATCTACAATTACATTGAAAATACCTGAGAGATGACATCAGAGTAATGGCACGGTAGGAAGTGATACCAATAAATCTCCCCCAAAACTCAACAAGATCTTCAAACAGAAACAAAAAAACCTATCCTTGAAGCCTCCAGATGTTTTGCAATACACCTGAAGGTATGGTCGAGCAAAAAATTGGCTAAATATATAATCAAACCCCGAAGGAAATAGGGAGTAAAAAATGCTCCGCCTTGCTCACTAACCTAAACACGGCTGCTTTCACTGGGAACTGAGAATATAGAAACTAAGGCGGGCAAAGGGGGTGAATAGATCCAGGCCGTGGCACAAACAACCAAACCAGGCTGTAGCATAGAGATCCAAGCCGAGGAATAACTGTGCCTGTGGCAACCCAGTCAATACAAGCTAATACTCACGCCAAACCCAGACAAAAAAAGACAAGCGGGGCAGCCATTTTCCCTGATCTCTGGGTCAGCGTGCACAAATAGTGGGCAAGAGATTCCTCCGAGTGCCTCAGCAGTGGGCGCTCGTGTAACCCCACAGAGAGGCAGAGTCAAGGGCCTTTGTGTGTGGAATCTCCAGGCTGCCCCAGTGCCCTGAAAAGGCAGCGCACAGGGAGGGGGCGAGAGCCAATTCCAACGCTGGAACTTTTCCATGCGGGTGGGGTTTGACTCAGAGGGTGAGGTGGCTGGCCTGATATCCTGGTCAGCACACATGGAGAGTGGGCAAGAGACTCCTCCCAGCACCTCAGGAGTGGGTGCCAGTGTTATCCCACAGAGGGGCAGAGTCAGAGGCCTTTGTGTGGGCCAAAAGCGGAATCTTGGGCTGCCTTAGCACTCTAAAAAAGCCACACACAGGGAGTGAGCGAAAGCCAATTTCAATGCTGGAACTTTTCCATGTGGGTGGGGGTTTCACTCAGAGGGTGAGGCGGCCGGCCTGATATCCTGGTCTGTGCGTGCAGATAGTGAGCGAGAGATTACTCTGAGTGCTTTGGCAGAGAACACCCACGTTATCCCACAGAGGGGCAGAGTCAGGGGTCTTTGTGCGGGCCAAAAGCAGAATCTCTAGGCCACCCAGTGCCCTAAAAAAGCTGTGCATGGGGAGGGAGTGAGAGCCAATTCCAACGCTGAAACTTTTCTGTGCGGGAGGAGGTTTCACTCAGAGTGTGAGACTGCTGGCCTGATATCCTGGTCTGCGTGCGCAGATAGTGAGCAAGAGTTTCCTCCAAGCACCCTGGGAGTGGGCGCCCACCCATGTTACTGGACAGAGTGGCAAAGCCAAAGGTCTTTGAGTGGGCGGAAACCCTGCCTGATTATGCTAGCAGCTCTGACTGACTGAGCCTTACCCAGAACCCCGTGCTCAGTGGGAACAGAGTTGCCAGCTCTTTGAGCCTCTTACTATCCAGGCAGAGGCAGCAGCAATGCCATAGCTAAATTATCAGGCTACTAATTGAGGAAGGAAAGACTAGAAGAGAGGCTCCAGGAACACAAACTCTCTCACTGTCGAAGCCTATAAATGCTAATGAGCCTCAACTGCCAATGAGACTGAAGCACAATACATGACATTGCCATAGAGATTTATCAACTGCAAACATCTACCTGATCATGCCAAAGGAGCAGAACCCGGGGTACAGAGTCACCAACCAGGAAGAGGGAGAGAAAAGAAAAAGCAAGAAGATAACCTCTCAAAATCAACAATAATTTGCAGACTTTATAACCTATCCCATTTTATTATATTTGTTCATTTGTTTCTCTTATCTTTATTCTTGATTTTTTTTTCCTCCTCCAATTTGGTCGTTTAACTCTCTGCCGGTCTTACTCTCTCCTCTCCTTGAACTACACTACCCATAAGTGTTACATCTCCCATTATCTTTTCTTTCTTCTTCCTTTCTCTCTATGAGGGTTGCACTCCAAAACCCTTAACTCTCTCTCTCTCTCCTCTTTTTTCTTCTTTTAGGGGTTCCCTCCTTTTTTTTCTCTCTCTCTCTCTTTCTTTTCTCCCTCTATATTATTTTCTTCCTTTCTTCTTTACATTTTTTCTCATCCAAACCTCAATAATGAACAAATTATCTTATCTGGGACTCAAACTTATGATTGTGGCATTTTTTTGGGGGGGCGGTTACTTCACCTTTTTAACTCACTAGCAGTGCTCCCACCCCTGGCTCTTCATTTTATCTAGTTCTTGTTCCACTAAATACAATAGTAACTTTTTAATTCGTCCCCCAATTTTCCTGTTTCCCTCTTATTCCTCTCATCAAAACTCTTAGTCAACCAATACCTAAAAGCAAATCATTTTACTCTTGACCCAATTTTTTTCCTTATTTTGTTTTTGTGGGTCCATACCCCCTTTTTTTGTTTTTTTGGGTTTTTTTTGTTTGTTCTTGGGTTTTTTTTCATATCTTTGTTTTTTGTTTTTTGCCCCTTTCTTACTTCTCCCCAATTCAAGCCCTCCATTAGAGACATTGTTTGTTCTATTTAGGAAAATATAATTCACAGTTCACCACAAGATTTTATCAAGAAAGAGGGGAGAGGAGAGGAGAGGAAAAAAGGAGGGGGGTAATTTTTTCCTTTTTTTAATTTTAATTTAATTTTATTTTTTAATTATTAATTTTTTTAAAAAACAACTCTTTTTGATTTTTTATTTTTATTTTTTTCACTTTTTATTCTTTATTAAATCTCATTAATACTATCAACAAAACTACCCTCAGATGTCATTAAGGAAGAAAAAAACAAATATCATGGATACAAAAGAAAGAGAGGTAGCACAGATAGATGAGGAAAAATCTATGGAGAAAAAATTTAATATATTAGAAACCTTGGAGTTAAATGACAGAGAATTTACAATAGAAATCCTAAAAATACTCAGAGATATACAAGAAAACACAGAAAGGAAATTTAGGGAGCTCAGAAAACAACTCAATGAACACAAAGAATATATTTCCAAGGAAATTGAAACTATAAAAACAAATCAAACAGATGAAAAACTCAATTCACGAGCTGAAAGACAAGGTAACAAGCTTACCTAATAGAACAGGCCTGATAAAAGGTAGGAATAGTGAAAAAGAAGACAAGCAACTTGAGGCACAACAGAGAGAAGAAGAAAGAGACTCAAAAATTTCAAAATTGAGATAGCCCTACAGGAATTATCTGACTCCATCAAAAAGAATAACATAAGAATAATAGGTATATCAGAGGGAGAAGAGAGAGAAAATGGAATGGAGAACATACTCAAACAAATAATAGATGAGAACTTCCCAAGCCTGTGGAAAGAACTAAATCTTCAAATTCATGAAGCAAACAGAACACCGAGTTTTCTTAACCCCAACAAACCTACTTCAAGGCACATCATAATGAAATTGGCACAAACCAACAGCAAAGAAAAAATTCTCAAGGCAGCCAGGGAAAAGAAGAATATGACATATACAGGAAGGCACATTAGATTATCATCCAATTTCTCAACAGAACCTCTACAAGCTAGAAGAGTTTGGACCCCAATTTTTAAAGTCCTGAAAGAGAGGAACTTTCAGCCATGAATACTATACCCATCAAAGCTATCCTTCAAATATGAAGGAGAAATAAAAACATTCAAAGATACAGAAAAGATGAGGGAATTTATCATCAGAAAACCCCCACTCCAGGAATTACTAAAGGGGGTTCTCCAATCAGATACAAAGAACAAAGAAAAACAAAGCCACAAGTAAAAGCTCCAAGAAGAACACAATAAAACCAAATTTAAACTGTGACAACAACAAAAAGAAAGGGGGGGAGAAGATGGAGATTAACAGTAGTAAAGGATGATGGAGTGCAAAAGTACTCACAAAATAGTGCACTACAATGAATAGGGTAGGAACCCTTTTCATTACTTAAAGGTAACCACCATTGAAAAAACCACCACAGAATCACATGATTTAAAAAAGATAGCAACAGAGAAAAGATGTATGGAATACAACCATATAAAAACAAAAGATAGAAAAACAAAAGAGAAGTATCAAACAAGACACAAAACTAACAGAAAGCAAGATATAAAATGGCAATAGGGAACTCACAAGTGTCAATAATTACACTAAATGTAAACAGATTAAACTCACCAATAAAAAGGCACAGAATAGCAGAATGGATTAAAAAGGAAAATCCAACTGTATACTGCCAACAGGAAACTCATCTAAGTAACAAGGAAAAAAAACAAATTCAAAGTGAAAGGCTGGAAAACAATACTCCAAGCAAATAACGTCCACAAAAAAGTAGGCGTAGCAATACTCATATCTGATAATGATGACTAAAAGACAGCAAAAGTACTCAGAGACTAAAATGGCCATTTCATAATGGCTAAGGGGACACTGAATCAAGAAGACATAACAATTCTTAATATATATGCACCAAACCAAGGAGCACCAAAATGTATAAGACAGCTACTTATTGACCTTAAAACAAAAACTGACAAAAATACAATCATACTTGGAGACCTCAATACATCGCTGACGGCTCTAGATCAGTCATCCAAACAGAGAATCAACAAAGATATAGTGGCCTTAAACAAAACACTAGAGCACCTGGATATGATAGACATCTACAGGACATTTCATCCCAAAGTGACTGAGTATACATTTTTCTCCAGCGTACATGGATCATTCTCAAGAATTGGCCATATGTTGGACCACAAAAACAACATCAGCAAATTCAGAAAAATTGAAGTTGTACCAAGCATATTTTCTGATCATACGGCCTTGAAACTAGAATTCAACTGCAAAAAAGTGAAAAAAGTTTCCACAAAAATGTGGAAACTAAACAACATACTTTTAAAAAATGAATGGGTCAAAGAAGAAATAAGTGCAGAGATCAAAAGATATATACAGACAAATGAAAATGACAATACGACATATCAGAATCTATGGGATGCAGCAAAAGCAGTGATAAGAGGGAAGTTCATATCACTTCAGGCATATATGTACAAACAAGAGAGAGCCCAAGTGAACCACTTAACTTCACACCTTAAGGAACTAGAAAAAGAAGTACAAAGACAACCCAAAACCAGCCAAAGAAAGGAGATAATAAAAATCAGAGCAGAAATAAATGAAATAGAGAACAGAAAAGTATAGAAAATATTAAAAGAACAAGGAACTGGTTCTTTGAAAAGATCAACAAAATTGACAATTTCTTGGCAAGACTTACCAAGGAAAAAAGAGAAAGAACTCATATAAACAAAATCCAAAATGAAAGAAGAGAAATCACCACGGACACTGTAGATATACAAAGAATTATTTTAGAATACTATGTAAAATTTTATGCCACTAAATTCAACAACCTAGAAGAAATGGATAAATTCCTAGAACAATACAACCTTCCTAGACTGAGTCAAGAAGAAGCAGAATGCCTAAACAGACCTATTAGTAGAGAAGAGATAGAAAAAAACATTAAAAACCTCCCCAAAAATAAAAGTCCAGGCCCAGAGGGCTATACCAGCGAATTTTATCAAACATTCAAAGAAGACTTGGTTTCTATTCTACTGAAAGTCTTCCAAAAAATTGAAGAAGCAATACTTCCAAACACATTTTATGAGGCCAATGTAGCCCTCATACCAAAACCAGGCAAGGATGGCACAAAAAAAGAAAACTACAGACCAATATCTCTAATGAATACAGATGCTAAAATACTAAACAAAATACTAGCAAATCGAATACAACAACATATTAAAAAAATACATCATGTTCAAGTGGGATTCATCCCAGAATCTCAAGCATGGTTCAACATATGTGAAACGGTTAACGTAATACACCTTATCAACAAAACAAAGAACAAAAACCACATGATCTTATCAATAGACGCAGAAAATGCTTTCGATAAAATACAACAAAATTTTATTTTTAAGACTCTCAGACTCTCAACAAAATGGGTATAGAAGAAAAATACCTCAACATGATAAATGCCACATATGATAAACCATCAGTTCACATCATATTAAATGGCACAAAACTGAAGGCGTTCCCCCTTAAATCAGGAACAAGACAGGGTTGTCCACTCTCTCCACTCTTATTTAATGTGTTACTAGAGGTTCTAGCCAGAGCAATCAGACAAGACAAAGAAATCAAAGCATCTGTATTGGAAAAGAAGAAGTAAAGGTATCACTTTTTGCAGATGATATGATCCTATACATTAAAAACCCCAAAGAATCCACAAAAAGACTACTAAATAAGCCAATACAGTAAGGTCACAGAATACAAAATTAACATACAGAAGTCAATAGACTTTCTATATGCCAACAATGAAACATTTGAGAACAAACTCAAAAGAATAATCCCCTTCATGGTTGCAACAACAACAAAAAAATACCTAGGAATAAACATAACAGAGAATGTAAAGGACTTATATAATGAAAACTATAAACCATTGTTAAGGGAAATCAAAAAAGATATAATGAGATGGAAGAATATTCCTTGTTCTTGGCTAGGAAGAATAAATATAATCAAGATGGCCATATTACCCAAAGCAATATACAAATTTAATGCAATTCCCATAAAAATTCCAAAGAAATGGAGCAAAAAATCATCAGATTTATATGGAACTATATAAAACCCCGAATAGCCAAAGCAATCCTAAAGAAAAAGAACGAAGCTGGAGGCACTACAATACCTGACTTCAAACTATATTATAGGGCCACGACAATCAAAACAGCATGGTGTTGGCAGAAAAATAGACACTCAGACAAATGGAACAGAATAGAAAGTCCAGAAATAAAACCACATATATATAGTCAAATAATTTTTGATAAAGGGGCCAAGAACACACAATGGAGAAAAGAAAGCCTCTTCAATAAATGGTGCTGGGAAAACTGGAAAGCCACATGCAAAAGAATGAAACTGGACTACATTTTGTCCCCCTGTACTAAAATTAACTCAAAATGGATCAAAGATCTAAACATAAGAACTGAAACACTTAAGTACATAGAAGAAGACATAGGTACTAAGCTCATGAACCTGGGTTTTAAAGAGTATTTTATGAATTTGCCTCCAAAGGCAAGAGAAGTGAAGGCAAAAATTACTGAATGGGACTACATCAGACTAAGAAGATTTTCTCAGCAAGAGAAACTGATAACAAAATAAACAGAGAGCCAACTAAATGTGAAATGATATTTTCAAACAACAGCTCAGATAAGGGCCTAATATCCAAAATATACAAAGAACTCATAAAACTCAACAACGAACAAAAAAATAATCCAATAAAAAAATGGGAAAAGGACATGAACAGACACTTCTCCCAGGAAGAAATACAAATGGCCACAGATATATGACAAGATGCTCATCTTCTTTAGTTATTAGAGAAATGCAAATCAAAACTGCAATGAGATACCACCTCACACCTGTTAGATTAGCTATTATCAACAAGACAGGTATTAGCAAATGTTGGAGAGGCTGTGGAGAAAAAGGAACCCTCATCCACTGTTGGTGGGAATGTAAAGTAGTACAAACATTATGGAAGAAAGTATGGTGGTTCCTCAAAAAACTAAAAATAAAACTACTTTATGACGCAGCAATCCCTCTACTGGATATATACCCCCAAAACTCAGAAACATTGATATGTAAAGACACATGCAGCCCCATGTTGACTGCAGCATTGTTCACAGTGGCCAGGACATGTAAACAACCAAAAAGCCCATCAATAGATGACTGGATAAAGAAGATGTAGCACATATACACTATAGAATTCTACTCAGCCATAAGAAATGATGACATCGGATCATTTACAGCAAAATGGTGGGATCTTGATAATATTATACGAAGTGAAATAAGTAAATCAGAAAAAAACAGGAACTGCATTATAACTGCATTATTCCATACATAGGTGGGACATAAAAGTGAGACTAAGAGAGATTGATAAGAGTGTGGTGGTTACGCAGGGAGGGGGGAGAGGGAGAGGGAAAGGGGGAATGGGAGGTGCACAAAGAAAACTAGATAGAAGGTGACAGAGGACAATCTGACTTTGGGTGATGGGTATGCAACATAATTGAATGACAAGATAACCTGGACATGTTATCTTTGAATATATGTATCCTGATTTATTGATGTCACCTCATTAAAAAAATAAAATTAAAAAAATATATAATAACATTAAAATATATATATATATATATATATATATATATATATATATATATATATATATATAGAATATACCTGAGAGTAAATTTAACTCAGGATATAAAAGACCTGCTCTTGGAAAATTATAAGGCACTTAAGGATGTAATGAATGAAATACAGATAAGTGGAAGCATATACTGTGCTCATGGATAAGAAAAATTAATATCATTAAATGTCCATACTACCCAAAAGAGTTTATAGATTTAATGCATTTCTTACCAAGGTACTCATGGCATATTTCACAGAAGTAGAACAAATACTCTAAAAATGTGTATAGAATTACAAAAGTCCTTGAATAGCCACAACAATGTTGAGAAAGAACAAAGTTGGAAGATTCATGCTAGATGGTATCAAGCTATACCCCAAGGACAAAATAATTAAAACAGCATGTTATTGGCATAAAAAAAAGCATATGCATAAAAAAAAAGCATATGCATCAATGGATCAGAATAGAGAACTCAGAACTGATTCCACACTTTTATGGTCAATTAATATTTGACAAAGGAAGCAAGAACACACAATGAGGTATAATCAGTCTAGTGACTAGACTCTAGTAAATCATGATGTTGAGAAAATTAGATGGTTATGTGCAAAAATAAAAGTAACTAGACCACCAACTTACACATTATACAAGAGTAAACTAAAATTGTATTGAACACTTAAATGTAAGACTTCAGACCATGAAAATCCAAGAAGAAAATAGGCAGTAAAACCTTTGACATTTCTCATAGCAATAGTTTTTCTAACATCTCTTCAGGCAAGAAGAAGAAAAAAACTAACCATAGAACTACATCAAGCTAAAACCTTTTTGAACAACAAAAGATACCATCGAAAAAATTAAAAGACAACCCACTGAATGTGAAAACATATTTGCCAGTGATACGTCTGATGAAGGGTTAATATCCATAGTTCATAAAGAATTTATCCAACTCAACATCAAAAAGAAAAAAAAACAAACTCCAATTAAAAACTTGGAAAACAGCTTGTAAAGCCAGTGGTCACTGCCATTGCCATGGCCAAGCAGGTTTTCATTGGATTTGGGCAGATGGTAAAGAAAATGTGGAGCCAGAAAATGGTGGGCCATTTTGTTTATTAAAGTCTCATAATAGTGGATGAGCAAACAGGCAGGAAAGACCACTTCTCTCTCACTCAGGGCTCTCAAAGTCCCAACTCATTCTCCAGACTCTCCTGGACTCACAGAACCCCACCAGCTTCAGCAGTGCTCCCAAGCCCCTCAGCTCTCTCTCTCTCTCTCTCTTTCTGCACTCTCTTCACTCTCTGCACTGTATGCAAAACAGGCTGGATAAAAAAAAACCTTAGCCAGCAAACAATAAAAATCAATATCCCCTCCCAAGCAGAAAGGCAATCACAATTTGCAATCTGTTGCCCTGATGGCAAGCACCCGCAGCCTTCCATAGACTATACACACATAGGCTGCCCCAACACAAGCAGGCAAACTTAAAAAAAAAAACATTTGTTTACCCAACACATCTGAATAAACACTTTCTAAAGAGAACATACAGATGGCCAATAGATATATAAAATGAAGATCAAAGTCACTAATTATCATAGAAATGCAAACTAAAATCACTTCACATCTGTCAGAATGGCATCATTAATAAATCAACAAGCAACAAGTGTTGGCAAGAATGTGGAGAAAAGGGAACCCTCATGCACTGTTGGTGGGAATGTAGATTAGTATAGCCATTGTGGAAAATAATATAGTTATCTCAAAAAAATTAAAAGCAAAACTACCTTATGACCCAGTGATTCAATTTCTGGAAATATACCCAAAGAAACTAAAAAACATTAACTCAAAAGACCCTTATCTTCACTGCAGCGGTATTTACAATAGCCAAGATTTGGAAACAGCTAATGTGCACATCAGTATATGAGTGGATAATAAAGCAGTGTTGCATTTTTGCAATAAAATACAACCTAGTCATAAAAAGAAGGAAATCTTTACTTTTGCAGTCCATCCAATGGATGGACTTAGATTATATTATGATAAATTAAATAAACCAGTCAGAGGAAGACAAATATCATGATTTCACTTATATGTGTGAACAAAATGAACAAAATAAAGTAACAAATAAAAGAGAAACAGACTCATAGATTCAGAGAACAGACTGAGAGCTGGCAGAGGTAAGGGGAATAGGCTGGCTGGGTAAAAAAGATGAAGGGTTAAGAAAAAAAGAAGACCCTAGCTAGTTAGCCCAATCAGTTAAGAGTGCAGTCCTGAAATAACAAGGTTGCAGGTTCGATCCCAATCAGGGCATACTGGGGAAGCAGCAAAAAAAAAATGCAGGACTAAGTAGAGCAACAAATGCTTCCCTTTCCCTTTTCCTCTCTCTCCCTTCCTCTCTGTCTTATTTAAAAAAATGATAGAATTTCAGCCGAGGCCAGATAGCTCTGAAGCATTTTCCTAGAGCACAGAGGTTGCTGGTTCAATTCCCTGGTTAGGGCAACAGGAGCAGCTCTATGTTCCTGTCTCTCTCTCCTTGCCTCTCTTTCTAAGGGAAGGAAGGAAGGAAGGAAGGAAGGAAGGAAGGAAGGAAGGAAGGAAGGAAAGAAGGGAGGGAGGGAGGGAAGGAGGGTGGGAGGAAGGAAGGAAAGAAGAAAAAAAGAAAAAAGAAAGAAGGAAGGAAGGAAAGAAGGAAGGAAAGAAGGGAGGGAGGGAGGGAAGGAGGGTGGGAGGAAGGAAGGAAGGAAGAAAAAAAGAAAGAAAGAAAGAAAGAAAGAAAGAAAGAAAGAAAGAAAGAAAGAAGGAAGGAAGGAAGGAAGGAAGGAAGGAAGGAAGGAAGGAAGGAAGGAAGGAAGGAAAGGAAGGAAGGAAGGAAAAAAGAAAGAAAGAAAGAAAGAAAGAAAGAAAGAAAGAAAGAAAGAAAGAGAAAGAAAGAAAGAAAGAAAGAAAGAAAGAAAGAAAGAAAGAAAGAAAGAAAGAAAGAGGAAGGAAGAATGAACTCAGATAGAGGATATGGTATGGTGATTACCAGAGGGAAGGGGGGTGAATATTAGTGGAGGAAGGTAAAGAGTGAAGAAATGGTTACCGCAGGAGACTTTATTTTGGGTGGTGTCCCAGTAGAGCTCAAATTCTACATAGATTAGGTGTCCCCACTTCCACTTCCCAGGAGGGCTGGCAGACTTTTTGAGACTACTCTTGAGGCTGCTACAGGGATTCTACTTGTTTGTACCGAGACCAATTGCCATCAGAGAAAAGACACGACCGACACACAAGTTAGTTGCAAGAATTGCACAGGCAGTTTATTACTCACATATTCTTTTGGCATGCTTGGGTACAGCTTAAGCGGGTACCATTGGCATGCCCCTCTTGGCTGTCTTTGGTCAGAGCAGCGTGGAGACAGACTACATTTAACATTGGAGTTTGGGCAACTACCATGGCAGGGGGGCCCTAAGCTTTAGTACCTTTTCTGGCCAAATCCTTCTAATAGGTGTCAATCTATAGGCTTATCACATCAAACCACCTTTTTTTGAAATCCTACCAGAGAGCTTTTTATGTTAATCTACCTAAATGTCACATCAAGTCACTTTTAAGGTGTTCCTAGGAAAGCTTCTTGTTTACATTAACCTACAGAGTTATGACATTAAGCCACTTTTTACCTATATATAACTTCACACACATACTAACTGGGTCCTGAGAGAAAGGCAGAATCTGCTTATCATATCTGTACACACTAGATTAATTCCTATCTAGATGGCATAGTCTTATTTACTTGTCTTAATGGCTTTTAATATTATATGCTAATGATTTGTATATATCTTCCATATTTTTCTATATTTCTATATATTTAATTACTATAACATTATATTACTGTAACAGGTGGTGAACAGACAATGTAATGTACAGATAATATGTTGTGGAATTGTGCACTTGAAACCTGTATATTTTTTAACCAATGCCACCCCAATAAATCCAATAATTTTTTAAATGAAAGTTAATCATAATTGTAAAAGTTAATTGAATAATTATAGACATTGTTCACAGTACTTGACAAGTATGATTTTATGTAATTGTCATATAAACCAACATTATACCCATTATTCATATGGGGACACTAAAGATTACAGAAGAAATTTGATGGAGTCAGAATTTCAAACCTACTGTTATCACTCCAGATTCCACATTTTAAGTTACCAAAATACATTGCGTCCTTGTGAGAGAGGTTTTCCATTAGTCAGTAATGGTATATCAAAAAGGAGCAGAGGGCCACTAGACAGCAAAACTCAGCTATAATACTGAGCTTTGATTACCCCAGTGGAACAATCTGGGCACTATAAAAGACAAAAATTCAGTGGCAGAGAAGAAACAGAGACCTGAAGTTGAAATCAGGTGACCAAGATCTGAGGCCTCATGATGCTGCCTTGAGTAAGTTTCTGTTCCTCTTTGGCTCAGTTTCCCCAACTGTACAATGAAGGTTTAGACTAGAATAAGAGATGTCTTAACCAGGGGAGCATAGTAATATCACCACAGAAATTTCAAAGCATTTTGCCCTGTCCCTGCACCAAAGTTACTGAGCACCCACTGTAGGTTAGGTGCTATGGAGGACATAGAATTAAGTTTTCCAAAATCAGCTTCTCCTTTGCAAAAGTCTTTATGGCTTCAGGCATAAAGATACAATCCTACTTATGCAGAGGTTTTCACTCTGTTAAAAGCTAGAAGTGCACATCTCAATCCAGCAGATACATCTATACAAGCAGAATTGTTGTTCATTTTTTCATGGTAAAGGACACTTGAAAAGGTGCTATGGGGGAAAACTGAGGATTGGTAGCCAAACAAAACTTAAAGGGACCCAGGACAGACTGCTGAGGTGAACAAAAACCAGCATTGACTAAAGGAGTGAGCAAAGCATGCATAGTAGTTTGCATGCTGATCTAGCCATGTTAATAATCCAAATAAATAATGATAAAAAGGTGCAAGGCTGCAGATTTTTGCAGTCACATGTACTTAATTAAAATTTCAGATTTGTGACTTACCAGCCATGTCACCTTCTGAAAATATATTTGGCTTCCCTGATCTTTAATTTCTTCAGTCAGAATATGGAAACAAACATTTCTGGACTCATGACATTTTATTCTGGTTTTGTTGTTTTATTATTATTATTAACATTTATTGTATCCTTTGTACTTGCCAGGTGTTGTTGTAAGTGGTTTACATGTGTTTTTGTTTGTTTGTTTGTTTGTTTTTAGATGAGAGGAGAGGAGATAGTAAACAAGATTTCTGCATTAACCTCACCGGGATCCACCTGGCAACCATATCTGGGTCCTGTGCTTGAGTGCCCAGCTATTTTTAGTGCCTGAGGCTGATGTATTTCAACCAGCTTTCCTCAGCACCTGGTGCCATGCTCAAACCAATCTAACCACTAGCTGCAGGAGGTAAAAGAGAGAGAAGGGGGAGAAGGAGGTGGAAAAAAAAACAGATGGTTGCTTCTCTTGTGTGTCCTGACCAGAAATCAAACCTGAGATGTCCATATGCCAGGCTGATGCTCTATTCACTTAGCACCAGCCAGGACCTTATTTCATCTTTACCAAACCTCAAAGAATGTGTCCAAGCCACTCAGATAATAAGCAGTCATCTTGGATTAGATCTAGCTAGTCTGATTTCAGAGTCCAAACTCTGTCTCTGAAGGAAGGTGGGTGTTCCAGGATTACTCGTTTCCCTCTCCTTACTTTCTGTGTATCATGCACAACAGCTTCAAATGGGCAGAAGTTACTAAATTGCTTCTCTATAAGCTAAGCCCATTAAATAACTCTATTATGAAAATAGTTTGTCTAGTTCCAGGAAGTGCTTTGTTTTTGTTTGTTTGTTTGTTTTGTTTGCTTTAGTTTTGCTTTCTGAAGTGAGAAGCGAGGGGCAGCAGACAGACCCCATATGTGCCCTACCAGAATCAACCCGGCATACTCAGCAGGGGGCAATGCTCAGCCCATCTGGAGTGTTGCTCTGCTGCAACTGGAGCCATTCTAGCATCTGAAGCAGAGGCTGGGGAGCCATCCTTAGTACCCGGGCCAACTTTGCTCCAATGGAGTCTTGGCTGAGGGAGAGGAAGAGAGAAATAGAGAGAAAGGATATGGGGAAGTGTGGAAAAGCAGATGGAAACTTATGCTGTGTGCCCTGGCCAGGGATCAAACCCGGGACTTCCACATGCCAGGCTGACACTCTACCACTGAGACAACCGGCCAGGGCTCAGGAAGCACTTTTTACAAGATTTATTAAACTCCCTTTTCCCATGTACATGTCAATTTATGAGGGTGGCAGAAATATAACTATTAGTGTCATGGGTTTCATAGACTCATATAACAATGCTAAAACTGAAAAGAACCTGAGGCACTGTTAACTCTATTCATCTCATTTTGCACATAAGGAAACTAAGGCTTAGAGTCAATTAATGATTTAACCATAAAATCCCACCAAGATTGTGACTAAATCAGAAAGAAAACCCAAGTTTTCTGACTCCTAAATCAATGTCCTTTCTACTTTTTTATAGACTATTAGCAAGCACCCTTGAAGCAGGAATCCCAATGATTCCTTGACTCATTCCTTCATCTATTCGAGAGATATTTATTGAGCACCTACCATGTGTCAGCCAGTGTAAAAAGTTCTGGAATAAAAAGAAATAAGCAGGAGGTTGTCCTTGGCTTAGGCAACTTATTATTGCTCTTACTAGAACAGGTGAGAGGACAGGAGATACAAAGGGAAACCTTGTATTAATAAATCAGCAATTTTTGACTTTGACTACATGCTATGATCTTAGAATCTTTTAAAAATGCTAATGCCAAAAATGTTTAGTAACCCATCCTAGACAAGTCGAATAAGAATCACTAAAATTAGGCTTGGGTATCTGATGTACCCCCCAAGTGACTGTAATGTGCTCCTAAAGTTGGTGATCTCTGCTCTAAGTGTATGTTCTTATAACTGTAATCGCATAGGATAGCTCATGCAAAACAATAAGGCTTAGGAAGATGTTGCAGGTTAAAGAAAGTCTGGTTGCAGAGTCAATGCTTTTAGAAATATAGTGGTTCCTCATCTATCCAGGGATTAGGTTCCAGAAGCCTATAAAATATCTGAAAATCCACACAGTAGTGACCTTATATTTATATATGTTTAAAGCTTTATAAATCTTCCCCACACTCTCATAAACCTTTCTCACACTGTTATTAACCTTGCTCACACTTGTATAAACATTTCTGATGCTATTAAATGATTTCTACACTCTTAAACCCACATAATTTTAGCAACATATAAAATTCTATATGGGTACTCACCAGTGAATATACTACAGCTTGAATGATGAAAATGATAATGATTAATATTCTTTTAATATGTCTTAATTAATGTTTTTATATGTTTTTATTTTGTTTTCAATATTTAGGCTAAAAATGCTTAGTTTACCTCAAAAATATTTAAAATAATAAATATATAAAAATACCTATATATCACAAAATCCTATGATATAGCTAACAATCTTGGATACAAACTTAGATATATACAATTTAAAAATCTGCAATACAGTGAGACCATGAAAAGTGAACCACGATATGGTGAGGAACTACTGTAACTGAAATATATTAAACTGGAGAGCTCTTAGCTTAGCACACTCATAAGTGGATCAAGTTACATTGTATGAGATTGGGTAATTTCTCATTCCTTGTACTGAGAGTTTATTTTTTATTTATGAATCTCCTGTTTGGTAACTACACTACACTAGGCACTTTTATACATATGAGTGCATTTAACTTTTACATTGCTGTGAGATAGGTGCCATTATTATGCTTGTTTTCCAATTGAGGAAATAAAAATTCAAGGAGATAAACTTGCTCAAAATCACACACAAAAAAAGTGGCAGAACAACAATTTAAACATGCCTCTGGCTCCAAATTCCTTTTCCAATATATCATGTTGCAAAGGAAAAGGCTTTTTAGAAAATAAACAGGATATGCTATTAGTGTATGTATAACAAATTATACAATCAGAATGTTTATTAATAACATGTTAGAGTGGTCTCTTCCTAACCTTGATTTTATTGTCCCTCATGTTCTGTGCCTGTTTCCAATATGTCTTTCCATACTAATCAAAGGTACTGTCATGACAATACAAAAAAATAAGACATTTACCATCCAACCCTCTGTCTTCCAGGAGGTATGACCATGTCATCTCTTATAACTTTAAAATCACTTTTCGTAATAAATTTAGCCAGAGAATAGACAAAAAGAATTATGACTTGTTCTTAGCACATATTTTCAGCATGCCATTTTTATTGAATTTATTGGGGTGACATTGGTTAATAAAATTATATAGGTTTCAGGTGTAAAATTTTATAACACACCACCTGCATATTTTACTGTGTTCACCACCCCAACTCGACTCTCCTTCCTTAACCATTTATACCCCTTTTACCTTCTTCTACATCCTTCTCACTTCTTTGCCTGTGGTACTCACCAAACTGTTGTCTGTGTCTGTGTATTTTTTGCTTAACCCTTTCACCTTTTTTTACTCAGTCTGCCAATCTCCCTCCCTTCTGGTAGCTGTCAGTCTATTCTCTCCACTCATGAGCTTATTTCTATTTTGTTTTTTAGATTATTTTGTTCATTCAGTTCCACCTATAAGTAAAATCAAATGGTACTTGTCTTTCTCTGACTGGCTATTTCACTCTGCATAATACTCTCCAGGTCTACTCATATTGCTTCAAAGCTAATATTTCTTATTTATTATATAGTTCATTGTGTAAATGTACCACTGACGTTATATCCACTCATCTACTGGTGGCCACTTAGGCTGCTTCCAAACATTGACTATTGTAAACAACACTGCAAAAAACATAGGTGTGATTATATTCCCTTTTTAAATTTATTTTATTTATTTAATTGTGTTTACATAGGTTCTAGGGTCACACTGAGTGCATCACCCCTCTCCTATATTTTCCTCATCATCTCCCTTGGCCCCCTCCCTACAGCCCCCCCTTCCCTTCAGATTTATCCCATCCTGTCATTCCCTTTCCCTCTCTCCTCTTTTCCTCTGGTCCCTTTGATCCCTCCTCTGTCTCAATTCCATTTCTCAGTTCTCATTATTCCTTGGATTCCTCAAATGAGTGAGGTCATATGATATTTTTCCTTTTCTCCCTGGCTTATTCCACTCAACATAATAGTTTTCAGGTCCCTTGATATTGTTGCAAAAGGTAATATTTCCTTCTTTATTATAGCCCCATACTATTTCATTGTATATATGTACAACAGCTTTTTAATCCACTCATCCACTGATGGACACTTGGGCTGTTTCCAGATCTTTGCTATTGTAAACAGTGCTGCCATAAACATGGGGGTGCATTTCTTTTTTTCAGTCAGTGATATGGTGTCCTTGAGATATATATTCCTATAAGTGAGATTGCTGAGTCAAAGGGCAGTTCAATTTCTAATTATTTGAGGAATCTCCATACTGTTTTCCATAGTGGCTGCACCAGTCTGCATTCCCACCAGCAGTGCAGGAGGGGTTCCCCTTTCTCCACATCCTGGCCAGCGCCTATCCTGTGTTGTTTTGTCAATGAGCGCCATTGTAACTGGTGTGAGGTGGTATCTCAATGTGGTTTTAATTTGCATTTCTCTAATGATTAGTAATTTTGAACATTTTTTCATCTGTCTGTTGGCCATCTATATGTCCATTTATTTCTTGTGCCCATTTTTTGATAAAATTGTTTGTCTTTCTGGTGTTGAGTTTTACAAGTTCTCTATAAATTAACCCCTTATCAGATGTATTGTCGAATATGTTCTCTCATTGTGTGGTTTGTCTTTTTATTCTGTTCATATTGTCTTTAGCCTTGCAAAACCTTTATAGTTTGATATAGTTCAATTTGTCTATCCTGTCTCTTATTTCATTTGCCTGTGGAGATAAATCAGCAAACATATTGCCACGATAGATGTTGGTGAGCTTACTGCCTATGTTTTCTTCTAGGATGCTTATGATTTCACAACTCACATTTAATTCCTTTATCCAATTTGAGTTTATTTTTATGCATGGTGTAAGTTGGTGGTCTAGTTTCATTTTTTTGCAGGTAGTTTTCCAGTTTTCCCAACACCATTTGTTGAAGAGGCTGTCTCTACTCCATTGTATGCTCTTACCTCCTTTGTCAAATATCAATTGTCCACAAATATGTGGGTTTATTTCTGGGTTCTCTGTTCTGTTCCATTGATCTATATGCCTGTTCTTATGCCAGTACCAAGCTGTTTTGAGTACAATGGCCTTGTAGTATAACTTGATATCAGGAAGTGTGATACCTCCCACTTTATTCTTCTTTTTTAACATTGCTGAGGCTATTTGTGTTCTTTCTTGGTTCCATATAAATTTTTGGAATATGTGTTCTATATCTTTGAAGTATGTCATTGGTATTTTAATTGGTGTTGCATTGAATTTATAAATTGCTTTAGATAATATAAACATTTTAATGATGTTTATTTTTTCTAACCATTCGCACAGTATATGCTTCCACTTGTTATGTCTTCCTTGATTTCTTTTATCAATGTTTTATAATTTTCTGAGTACACGTCTTTAACCCCCTTGGTTAAATTTACTTCTAGGTACTTTATTTTTTGTTATTGCAATAGTGAAGGGGATAGTTTCCTTAATTTCTCTTTCTGATAGTTCATTGTTCATGTATAAAAATGCCTCTAATTTCTATGTATTAATTTTATAACCTGGCACGTTGCTGAATGCATTTATAAGATCCAGTAGTTTTTTGACTGAGACTTTAAGGTTTTCTATATACACTATCATATCATCTGCAAATAATGACAGTTTTACTTCCTCCTTTTCAAACTGTGTGCTTTTTTATTTTTCTTCTTCTCTGATTGCTGTGGCTAGGAGTTCAAGGACTATTTTGAATAAGAGTGGTGAAAGGGGGCATCCCTGCCTTGTTCCGGATTTTAGGAGAATTGCTTTTAATTTTTGTCCATTAATTATGGTGTTGGCTGTAGGCTTGTCATAGAAGACTTTTATCATGTAGAGCAGGCATCCCCAAACTATGGCCCACAGGCTGCATGCGGCCCCCTGAGGACATTTTTCCAGTCCCCCGCCACACTTTTGGAAGGGGCACCTCTTTCATTGGTGGTCAGTAAGAGGAACACTGTATGTGGCAGCCCTCCAACGTTCTGAGGGACAGTGAACTGACCCCTGTGTAAAAAGTTTGGGGACCCCTGATAGAGGTATGTTCCATGTATTCCCATTTTGCTAAAAGTTTTGATCATAAATGGGTGCTGGATTTTATCAAATGCTTTTTCTGCATCTATTGAAATTATCATGTGATTTTTCTCCTTCCTTTTGTTTCTGTGGTGAATCACCTTAATTGATTTATGAATGTTGTAACATCCTTGCCTCCCCAGAATAAATCCCACTTAATCATGATGTATAATTTTTTTCATGTATTGCTGGATCTGGTTTGCTAATATTTTGTTGCATATTTTAGCATCAAAATTTATCAGAGATATTGGCTTATAATTTTCTTGCTTTGTGTTGTCTTTGCCTGGTTTTGGAATCAGAATTATGATCGTCTCATAAAAAAAACTCAGAAGTGTTCCTCTTTCTTGAATTTTTTGAGATAGCTTGAGAAGGATAGGAGTTAGTTCTTCTTTGAATATTAGGTAGAATTCACTTGTGAAGCCATCGGCACCAGGGGTTTTGTCTTTTGGGAGCTTTTTGATAATTGTTTTGATCTATTTTGTTGTAACTGGTCCGTTTAGGTTTTCTGATACTTCCAGATTGATTTTTGAAAGATTATATGTTTCAACAAATTTGTCCATTTCATCTAGTTGTTTAATTTTTTGGAATACACTTCTTCATAGTATTTTCTTACAATATTTTTATTTCTATTGTGTCGGTTATTTCTCCACTCTCATTTCTAATTTATTTATTTGAGTCTTCTCTCTTCTTTTCCTGCACTGCTGGTGGGAATGCAGACTGGTGCAGCCTCTGTGGAAAACAGTATGGAGATTTCTCAAAGAATTGAAACTCAAACTTCCTTTTGACCCAGCTATCCCACTTTTAGGAATATGCCCCAAGAACAGCATAGACCTGCTCCAAAAGAGAAACTCACCCCCATGTTTGTGGCAGCATTGTTCACAATAGTGAAGATCTGGAAACAGCCCAAGTGTCCATCAGAGGATGAGTGGATTAAAAAGCTTTGGTACATATATACTATGAAATACTACTCAGCCCAAAGAAATGATGACATCAGATCATTTACAATAACATGGATGGACCTTGATAACATTATACAAAATGAAGTATGTATATCAGAAAAAACTAAGAATTATATGAATCATACATAGATGACACATAAAAATGAGACTCAGAGACATGAACAAGAATATGATGGTAATGGGGCAAGGTGTTGGGGAGGATGAGATGAGAAAGGAGAGAGAGGGGGTAGGGGGAGGTGAGGGGTACAAAGAAAACCAGATAGAAGGTGATGGAAGATGATTTCACTTTGGTTGAGGGGTATGCAACAAAATCAAATGTCAAAATAATCTGGAGATGTTTTCTCTCAACATATGTACCCTGATTTATCAGTGTCACTGCATTAAATTTAATAATTAAATAAATAAGATGATAGCTTTTGTAAATAAAGTAGTCTTGGCTGTAGGCTTTTGTTCTGCATTACTTTGAATATTTCTTGCCATTCCCTTCTGGCTTCAAGTGTTTCTGTTGAGAAGTCAGATGTCATCCTTATGGGGGCTTCTTTGTAGGTGATAACCTTTTTTTCTCCAACAGCTTTTAATATTTTCTCTTTATCACTTAGCTTTGGTATTATAATTATGATGTGTCTTGGTGTAGGTTTCTTTGGGTTTCTCTTTAATGGAGTTCTCTGTGCTTCTTAAAGTTTGGAGATCCTTTCTTGCATCAAGTTAGGAAAATTTTTAGCTATGATTTGATTAAATAAAGTTTCTATCCCTTGTTCTTTCTCTTCTTCTTTAGCAACCCCTATGATGCAGATGTTATTTTGTGGGTGGAGCGCAGAGCGCATTCCTAGCAGCTGTGGCTGATGCAATGCTGTAAGAATTGCTCCCAGAAGCCTCCTGGGCATACCCAGGAAAGAAGCCCACTATAAGGAAGTGACTTAGCGCCAACCATGCAACTCCCTGATCTTTTCAGCCATTGGCTATAAAGGACACGCTGTAACACCCTGTAGGCTAAACCCATGTATATAAGCTAGCTTACTTCCTGGATAAAGTGGATCTGTGTCACTGAACCTGGTCTCCGGAGTCAGGTTTTTACATTTCAGTCATCCTCACCCCTGGCAGGACTTGTCCACATTATTTCTCTTCCTGTTGTCACAGAGCTCTCTTAGAGTTTTCTCAGACTTTTGAGTCTCTTTTCTTTTCTGCTTCCATGCTTTCGTTCATCTTGTCCTCCAATTCACTGATTCGATCCTCAGTTTCATCCATCTTGCTTTTAATTCCTTCCATTGTGGTCTTCACTTCTGATATTGTATTTGTTATCTCTGACTGATTCTTTTTTAATATTTTAATGTCTTTTTTATACTAGCTATTTCTTTATATAAGTGTTTGTAATGACCATTTATTGTTGTTCTAAGATCCCTAAGCATCCTAACAATCATTATTTTAAGCTCTGCATCCAGTAGTTTGGTTATTTCCATATCACTCAGTTCCTTTTCTGGAGGTTTCTCTTGTGCTTTTATTTGGATTGCACTTCTCTGTCTTCTCACTATGTCTGTGTGTTTAGGTGTGTTGTTTGTAGACCTAGTTAAGTCTAGGCTTGGTGTTGTCTGCCTACAATTTTCAGTTGTGTTATTTCTAGGTCTTCTTGGGTTGACATCAGCTGTTGTTTGTAATTTACTGTCAGATTTGGCTTTTCTAGTAGAGCATCTTTGAAGTATTGATTTGTTTGTTTTCTTCTCAGTTATCTTATCATGGTGGTAGTCTTGTTTACTGATCTCAGCAGGGGGCTTATTTGAAATTGTAACCAGGAATGTGGTGGGTGTAATCTGACACTCTGAAGGCCTGATCTGCCAGTTACTCTCTCTGGGTTGGGCTGCTTTCTTCACTTCAGTAGGAGGAGCTCTATCTCAGATCTTCATGGAGACCTGAGTTACTTTCCCTCTTCCTCACTTCTTGTTTTCTGCTATGTCTTGTTGTGCTGATTGCAGCTGGAGAGATATCTTGAGATGGGTGACCCGGAACCACTTTAGTCTTATGTTATGTGGAAAGATCAACCCCTCCCCCAGCTATGGCCACTGGCAGCAGTGGATGAGTCAGCTTCTCATGTCCTCCCATGCATTTCTCTGCTTTTCACCATCTGCCTCTCTCTCCTCCCTTTCCTTTTTGAAGATAAGCCAGCCCTTTCAACACACCTCATTCCCAGTTTCCCAGGCAAGTGGCTGTGAGCAATATTTTCTACTCTTTTCCTTGGAATGAGAGCCCTACTGGGCTCTCAGCCTCACCCCTTTGTTCTTGTGAGTAGGGAAGACCCACCACTCCTCAGCACACCCTACCAGGCTTCTTTTTTGCCCCTTGGTTTTTGAGAGCTCTTCTTGTAGTCCAGAGTTGGTTTTTCACACTGATTGTTCCTAAATTAATTTGTAATCCAGTTTGTTGGTGTGAGCTGGGAGTCTGTGCATCTGCCTACTCTGCTGACACCTTCAGGTCCCTCAAGGCTATTCCTTTTTTAATTTTTGAACAGATAAATGCAAATTAAAATCAAATGAGATTACCTCAAACCACTCAGTTTGACTATCATCAAAAAATCAACAAAGAACAAGTGCTGGTGTGGAGGTAGATAAAAGAGAACCCTCATGTACTGGTGGTGAGAATACAGATTGGTACTGCCACTGTAGAAAATTGTATGAAGTTTCTTCAACATGCCTTTTAATGTCTCCTGTGGAATTAGTTTTATACATGTTGTGTTTCTGTCTATACTGAACATTTGGAAAAACACTTCTTAACAATTGTTTGAAAATGATAAACACATTTCTGCTCTTTTGTTGTTGAAAACTAAAATATGTATTTGCTTTCTTCTGAAATAACTAAACATTTCAGACTATTCTATGCTGTCTGTTTTGGCTGCATTTAAGCCTGAAAGAAAACTACACCAAGTGACATACTATGCACTATGTTTATCTTATCTAGGATTTGAGCCCTGTCTTGCAAGTATTTTCATTTACATTTTGGAGGTGGTAAGAAGAAGGACAGAGTATTATTACTTCATCTGTTGGGAGTCCATTTCCACATCCAATGTGCTCAGAAAAAGTCTCTGCAATGAAAAGCCAGCAAAAAGTGTCAAAAGGAATAAAAGGCAAATGAAATTTAATCTTGGTATTTTTATAGGCACTGCAAGGGAAACATAAATGTCACAGTGCTGCCTACAAGATGCTAACCACTTTCATGCCAAACTCCCTTTCCAGTGAAACTAATCAACAAAGTTGTGTAGCCACTGAATGAGAAGTTTTTTAAAATAAAAACATGCTCACACACACAGTGGCTCCAAGACATTCACTCCTGAATAAAGAAAGACCCAGTCTTGCAACATCTGTAATTTATTCTGCATTGTTAACTTTGGAGAACATTGGAATTTGTGATGTCTTCCATACACCCCAAAGTTATTCATGCATAGGCAGGTGGCAGGGTGAATAGGATATATTTAATACTGATTAAAAATAAAATTTATTAGAACAACCAACCACTATTGTTTTAGTCTACTCCCTGTAAAAAGGAGATAACTTCCTTGTTCTGGTTGCCAGAGCAAATTAGTCAAATCGGTCTTTCAAAGTTTTCACTAGAGCCCAAACAGATAAGAGATCATTAGTGCCTCACTGGAAAATGTTGAGTTTCTTTTTACTTTTCTAGTGACTGTTTAGGCCTGGTGTTAGTAGTCTGTTCACGAATTTCAAACATCATCAATCATGTGGGCTTTTATATGCCTTGCTTTTATGCAAGTCCTTTAAAAAGTGCTTGGTAAGACCATAACAAGGGCACTATGCTAGTTGCCAAAAGCTCTTCTTAGAAAACTAAAATATATGTGGTACATCTAAGAATCCTACAGTAGTTGTTCTCTGCGACTACCCTAAGTACTGTTTACTGTGGTACTGTCTTCACACACTCTGGGTAAATAATTGGACTGCTACAAGGCTTTCATAAAAAAACTACTTTCAGGTACTTGGAGAACAACTATATGTGTCTCCTCTGAAATGTGTGTCTTCCTGGGTCATACATCTCCTTAAGAAAGATAAAAATAAGAATGACCAATGTGCTATGCTTGTTAAAGCCCACTGGATATTGCACATTAGACAAACTGGCACTCTGAGTAGCACATGATGTTTGCTGCTGATCCTGCTCCCAACAACATGGCTGCTTGGGCTCTGGGCACTGCCAAAGTATTTCTTGGGCATAAGAGGCTGCCAGGCGAGGGCTTAGTGCCATGGTAAGAGAAGACAAATAAATGAACTAATAAAGGAAATTTCTATTTTATTTTCTCAGGACTCTAAACTAAAAATAAAAAAGGACAATGTGAGCTACTAGAAATGCAAACCAGCAGTGTTAAACCATGCATACAAATATACTCACTCATAGGGTGCTTGTGAATATGCCATAAATTAATACATGCACAAATTATATGCACTAATTAAGTGCTACATAATTGTTATCATTACTGGAATTAAGATGGGCTTATGTCATATCCGCTATTATATTGTGGTTATAAAAGATTAATAACCAGTGGAGGAAATTGACTGAAGAACACATAGGATATCTCTATTGGTTTTTGCAACTTCCCATAAAGCTATCATATAATCATTTCAAAATAAAAGGCTAAAAAATGGGCCTATATCCGTATTAGCTCATTCAAAGGAAAAAAGCACACTGAGTTATACAAGATATTTGTTTCATAGTCAAGACTCCACAAAAATGGATCACTTGTTGTAAGAGAACTCACCTTTGCACCTTAAAATCAATACAGAAAAAGAAAAAAAATAATGGGAGCAGTTAGGATCAGCCTAACTAATTACAGAAAACAAAAAGAATTCTAACAATATCCTAAACAGAATCCCAGAGAAAATCAGATATCAATAAGACCAATCACTAGACAGACTTAAAAAACTTTTTTGGAATCCCATCCCCCCCACACACACACACATACCATTTTGAATTTTAGCAATCTTTTGAGCAGCCATGGGATTACAGAGGTGAAAGTTCCCAAGCTTATAGCACCCAAAAGCTGAAATTATTTTCCTATCTACTTATCTTCTATTGAAGGTCAGAACTGTTTCCCTCCCCCCAGTTTAGTTCGTATTATACTCAGGCTGTCTATGTTTATGTAACACAACTTAGACTGAACCTTGCCTTTTCGATATCTGGGTTTAGGAGAGCTGTCTATAACTGTGACTTGTAAATGGCCATATCCATCAAGGTGCTACTCACATATAAGCCTTATGCATAACCCTATTCAATTTTCTCTTCAACTTATTATGCTTGAGACATATTTAGAATAATGGAAGGGGAGGGCCAGAAGAGGCCTTTGAGATCAACTGGTCTCACCTCCTCATTTAACACTCACAACTGATAACTTCATTTTATTTTGTCACCAACTTTGCTTCTGGCATGATTAAGGCTGCTAACACAAGAAGAATGGGAAATGTTTTTCCTCCCACATTTTTGAAAAAGCCAAGCTCATAGCCACCCCTCCACTAGCCAGCCTCACACATAGTTTTTAGTGTTTCCTTTCTGATTCAAGGAAGTCTATAAAGCAACAACTTAGTCACTGAAGAAAGACAAAACCCCAGCCTCCTAGAAATAAAGAGATTTATAACAGCTCAAGGGAGGTCAAAAGGGTAAATTATGCTATGACTTGAATGTAATCAGTATTTTTCTAGCTACTATAGGATGAGGCTGATTACAGGGAAGGCAAAGATAAACAAGGAGCATAAATAATCAAAGAAAATGAATCTTGAACAGGTTATGAGCCTCATTTTTTTTTTCAGTTTTTACACAGCATTTTGCTGAATCTTTTTTTGGAAGAAAATTTAGAAAAAACAAATGATAAGGATTATTTACAGAGATATTTAAATGTTAGAATAGAAAATGATATTGTGTGATTTTCTTTATTTCCAATCAAAAACAAATACGGCAATACATGGAAGAAATGGTCCAGAATTGAGAACTGTAATTATTAAGCTATTATTTCTTTGGAGAACAAGGAAAGTTTCATAAAGGAGGTTCAATTTTCATAGTCCTTTCTCCTCTTCCTATTTCCTTCTCTATTGTTTCTTTTCAAATGACTGAAAGAATGTAAACATATTTAGGTAAAATTAAA
Source organism: Saccopteryx bilineata (assembly GCF_036850765.1). Classification (NCBI taxonomy): domain Eukaryota; kingdom Metazoa; phylum Chordata; class Mammalia; order Chiroptera; family Emballonuridae; genus Saccopteryx; species Saccopteryx bilineata. The sequence goes on along the minus strand of NC_089502.1, from coordinate 84,402,993 downwards.
ATAAGTACATCTTTATATTTTCTCTCTCTCTCTCTCTCTCTCTCTCTCTCATACATCCATATATAGAACCCTCAAGTGAACTGTTGTATCCTGGGAACTTTCAGCCTCTACTTAACCTTATCTTAGCACTCAGTGCATTGTACTAAAAATGCTCCCTAGGACACGGTAAGCTCTATGAGGGCAGAAAACTTGTCTGTGTTATTTACCACTTCATGCCCAGCACTGGTCATAGTGCCCAGCACAGAAGAAGTGCCCAATCAGTTCAATGAATGAATGATTATGGCACCAATATTTGGAGAGCTATATGGCTGTGATTTCAATTGAAACTGGGAAGGATATATTTCTAGGCAGTGTTTTCCCACACCATTTTGATTTTTATAAGATTTATTCCCTTTCTGCTTTAGATATACAGGATTTCAGGGCCTAGCATGGTGTAGGCATTTTAATATTGGTGTATTGGCATAATGAATATGTTATAAAAATTATTTAATAAAGCAGTCTTTGTAGACCTACAAGTTATATGATAGCCTCTTCAATATACAATACACGAAACCCCTGGTCAGCAAACTGCAGCTCGTGAGCCACATGAGGCTCTTTGGCCACTTGACTGCGGCTGTTCCACAAAATACCATGTGCTGGCGCTACCTTGATAAGGAATGTACCTACCTATATAGTTTTAATTTAAAACATTTGGCTTTCAAAATTAATGTCAATCATTGTACTGTTGATATTTGGCTCTGTTGACTAATAAGTTTGCCAACCCAGGCACCAGACTCTTTCAGTAACAAAAATGAGAAAGAATAAAATATATCTCTTACTATACCTTTGTTTTAAAGTTCATTTTTTCTGATATAAGTTTTGCTACCCCAGCTTTTTTTTTTCATTTCCATTTGCATGAAATATTTTTTTCATCCTTTTACCTTCAGTCTATGTGCATCTTTTGTTTTAAGGTGTGTCTCTTTTAGACATCATATGTACGGGTTCTGTTTTCTTATCCATGCAGTTACCCTATGCTTTTTGATTGGATCATTTAATCTATTTACATTTAAGGTTATTACTGATATGTAGTTGTTTATTGCCATCTTATTCTTTTTTTATTTATTTTATTTTTTTCTGAAGCTGGAAACAGGGAGAGACAGTCAGACAGACTCCCGCATGCGCCCGACCGGGATCCACCCGGCACGCCCACAAGTGGCAACGCTCTGCCCATCCTGGGTGTCGCCATGTTGCGACCAGAGCCACTCTAGCGCCTGAGGCAGAGGCCACAGAGCCATCCCCAGCGCCCGGGCCATCTTTGCTCCAATGGAGCCTTGGCTGTGGGAGGGGAAGAGAGAGACAGAGAGGAAAGCGCGGCGGAGGGGTGGAGAAGCAAATGGGCACTTCTCCTGTGTGCCCTGGCCGGGAATCGAACCCGGGTCCTCCGCACGCTAGGCCGACCATCTTATTCTTTAAAGCTGTATTCCCCTTTTGCTATATTCTTTTCCCACTTTGATCTGTTTACAACAGGCCTCTTAACATTTCCTGCAGCATTGGTTTGGTTGTAATAAATTTCTTGAGGTTTTTTTTCTTTTTTTTTTTTGTCTGGGAGCTTTTTATTTCTCCTTCAATTTTAAATGATAGCGTTTCTGGATAAAATAGTCTTGGTTGTAGGTTCTTGTTCTGCATTACTTTGAATATTTCTTGCCATTCCCTTCTAGCCTCAAGTGTTTCTGTTGAGAAGTCTGATGTCATCCTTATGGGGGCTCCTGTGTGGGTGGTATCCTTTTTTTCTCTAGCAGCTTTTAATATTTTCTCTTTATTACTTAGTTTTGGTATTTTAATTATGATGTGTCTTGGTGTAGGGTTTTTTTGGTTTCTCTTTAATGGAGTTCTCTGTGCTTCTTGAACTTGTAGAAGTTTCTCCTGCATTAATTTAGAGAAGTTTTCAGCTATGACATGATTGAACAAAGTCTCCATCCATTGTTCTTTCTCTTCTTCTTCAGGAACCCCTATGATGCTGATGTTCTTTCTCTTCATGCCACAGAGCTCTCTAAGAGTTTCCTCAGACTTTTTGAGTCTCTTCTTTTTTTTCTTCTCTGCTTCCTTGCCTTCATTCAACTTGTCCTCCAACTCGCTGATTTGATACTTAGCTCCATCTATCCTGTTTTTAATTACTTCCACTGTGGTCTTCATTTCTGATATTGTATTTGTCATCTCTGACTGATTCTTTTTTAATATTTCAATATCCTTTTTTATACCTGCTATTTCTTTATTTATGTGTTTGTAATGACCATCCATTGTTGTTCTAAGATCCTTAAGCATCCTTACAATCAGTATTTTGAAATCTGCATCCAGTAGTTTGGTTACTCCCTATCACTCAGTTCATTTCCTTGAGGTTTCTCTTGTGATTTCATTTGGATTGAACTTCTCTGTCTTCTCATTATGACTGTGTGTTTGGGTGTATTGTTTGAAGAGCTGGGTGAGCCTAGGCTTGGTGTTGTCTGCCTCTAGTTTTCTATTGTGTTATTTCTAGCTCTTCTTGGATTGGCATCAGCTATTATTTGTAATCCACTTTCGGATTCTGGCTGCTTTGAAGTCTTGATTTGTTTGTTTTCTTAACAGGTGATAGTCTTGTTTACTGATCTCAGCAGGGGCTTATTTGAAATTGTATCCAGGAATGTGGTGGGTGTAACCTGAGACACTAAAGGCCTGATCTGCCAGTTACTCTCTCTGGGGGCAGGGTGCTTTCTTTCCTTCAGTAGGGGGAGGTGTATCTCAGATCTCCATGGAGACCTGAGTTACTGCTCCTTCTCTCTATTTTTTGTTTTCAGCTGTGTCTTGTTGCACTGATTGGAGCTGGAGAGCTGTCTGGAGATCTGTGACCCGGAAGCACTTTAGTTTTTTTGTTTTGTAAAAGGATCAGTTTCTCCCCCATCTATGGTCACCTCCAGCACTGGATGAGTCAGCTTCTCAGGTCATCTGTGCATTCTTCTGCCCCTCACCATCTGTCTCTCTGTCTCTCCTTTCCTTTTGGAAGACAAACTGGCCCTCTCAACACACCTCGTTCCCTGGTCACCAGGTAAGTGTCTGTGAGCAATATTTTTTTCTCTTTTCCTTGGAGCAAGAGCCCTTTTGGGCTCTCAGCCTCACCCCACCCTGTCCCTGTAAGCAGGGGACGTTCATGCATTCCCTACCATGTTTGGTGTGGCTTCTTTTTTTCTCTTTGGTTTTTGAGAGCTGTTCTTGTAGTCTAGGGTTGGTTTTTCACACTGATCATTCCTAATTTAATTTGTAATCTAGTTCGTGGTGTGAGCTGTGAGTCTGTGTGTCTGCCTACTCCACTGCCATCTTCCTCCTTCTGAGAAAGAATAAAATATAAGTAGAGTCAGTTGCAATTCTCTACTTGAATGCTTTCCAACTATTGCTGTGTGTAAGGCATGAATGATATCCAAATTATATTTGAACTTCCACATAAAAGTATTCCCAGTTTTACTATAAATTCACATGTTACAGTGTTTCTACATTTCATGCAGAATTTATATGCTCATACAGTCATCATATACATGCCAATATTAAATAATAGATACCAGCTAATGTTCATAATATGCAGGAACTGTTTACACATTGATGAAGTAGGGTATTTGTAGATTTTTTGTTGGAAGTACAACAGTATAGTCATTTACTTGAAGCAAGATATTTATCTATAAATGCCTTTAGTGCATATGAAGAATTGAAAATACCTATGCTTTTCAAAGGCACTTCAGAATTCCACACAAATGGTGATATAGGTTTAGTAAGTGCTTTTTATGCCAAGAGTTTATTAATTATATAAAACTTTAGTTAAATATATCTAATAATTTTATATAATATAATGATACAAAATTCTAGAGGAATTTGACCCCTCCTTTTTTTTTCATCTTATAAAATATCTAATAAAAAACCCTCCAATTCTTAACCTCATTTTATCATTAAGACATTCATACCCTTAGTTTCAGCTGTTCCAGCTCCTGTTTTGACTTCCAAATTATTTTTTCCACCTCTGGTTTCTCACTACCCTAGTCCTTTATTCAAAGCACAAAAGTGTTTTTTTCAAATACAGATTTGATCATGTTACTACCATGCTCAAACTCACAATGCCTTTAGTCTCCTTAACATAATTAAACTTCAGCCTACTTTCACAGTGGCATTCTTGCCATTGCTCTCTTGTGCCTTATCCTATAGTTAGTGACACCAGATAGCACACCATAACCAAAACATATTATGCTCTTGCACAGGTTTGTGCCTTTGAATTCACTGTTACCTTTTCTACCTTTTGCAGTCAACACAATTCTACTCATGCCTCTAGGACTAGCTCTAGTGTAACTTGCTAAGTCTTCTTACCCAGACCAAGTCAGTGGCTGCCTCCTCTCTCTTCTCAATTCATTGTGTGTATCCTTCTATCTTGACATTAACAACTTTGTATTAGCATTGTTTATGCAGGACTTTCTGCACTACCTGATTGTAAACTCCTGAAGGATTAGAGCTTACATAGTCCATAGTGTTTGATAAATAGTTGTTATGGGAATGAGTGAATGAATGAGTTAATTATTTTTCTTTGTTATGGACATTAGTTAGCATTTAAAATAGTCCTTTTATATTTAAGAATCTCTTTATTTCCATACAATATAATGAGACTCTTAAGTTTAACAGAAGTCTGAGAAAAGGAAATATAATAAATGAAAAAGTATTTTAAGTAGGCATGTGTGGGCATTAACTTAAACCTTTTAAAGACAGAAATTATACTCTAGAAAGAATTATGAATAAAAATGTTGAAAAAATTTTTATTTCATAATAGATAAGAATGAAAACTTCTGTTTTTTATTCTTGGGAACAATAAGGTGATAACCCAACCCACACCTGTTCTTATAAGTGTTTAGCACACAAGAAAAAGAAAAAGTTTTTTTTCATCCAGACTTTTAAAAAGTAAAAAATAAATATTTTCATATTAATTATTCTTGTTTTATAATTTTATTAAGGCCAGGTAAGATTAAAAAATGTGGTAGCATGGTTTAAAAAAATTGTTTGCTAAACAATTTAAAAATTATTTGTGCAAGTACAAAGCTGCAGGAATTCTTCATACAAAATTTAATTAACAAATTTATTTTAATATAATTGAAAACATGGCATAATTACTAAAGTAAGCCATAGAACCATGAATTTTTAGATCAAAAGAGGTATTAGAACTTTTTCTGTCCAATGCAGGTGACAGATTTTGGGACATTGTTGTCATTACTACTTACAGAAAAAAATAAATCAATTGGCAATATAAGGGACATTATGTTTTTAAAAAGCCACACAGCAGTTTTTAATCTACCAGTTCTAGGGATAACCAAAAATAAATGCAAAGAATTCTTGATTTGTTTATTTAAGAATTAAGCAAGAGATCTGTGTAACTATATACCAAATAAGTCTTTAAGGTTTATTTTTATAATCTTTATTTGGCTTGATTATTTATAAGTCATGAATATAATTTAATAACTACATTTTATTTTAAACACACACATATTCTGCATTAGCTCAAAAGTTGTGTAAAATGTATATAAAATGTTTGAAAAAAGAAGCATTAACACTTTTATTTAGAGTAAAATCTCATATGAAAGTTTAGTGGAGTAAGAGACACATAATTAAAAAAAATAGAGGTTGCAGTGTGTTTATAAATGTGTGGTTCACAAGAAACAGATCTGATTAAAGCAAGAGAAATTTGTAGCAAGTTTATTGAGTCATTGCTGGTGTTGCTTCAGACTGGAATGTGCAAGCAGCCAAGGGACACTCAGAGAGTTGGAGAACCAGTTTATCACTCCAGTGGGTTCAGAGGAGTTAATTCTCTGAAGTCTGAGTGCTGAGTGAAAGGCAGGGTCTTTGGGGTTTTAAGGTCATACAGTTGGGCAGGGTTACAAGGTATGCAGAATGTGGAAGTGGGTTTACAGAAGCTAGAAGGTGGATTTAGTAAAAGTAGAACAAAGAAGCAGTAGCAGCCATATTAAGGTGAAGCATTTTGCTCCAAAATCATGGGGTCATTGGCATAACATTCCTTCCTTTAATGCCCTATAACTATGTTTATTGGGCATCAATACACATGTCTGAAAACATTCATTGGGTCATGAAGGCATGGGGGCACTTAGTGGCAAGGTGAGGTTTGCTAAGATGAGTTTGATTAGGATTTTGTAAGTTGTTTTAACAGAAAATTTTCAAAACAGTTTATAGTAACAACACAAACTACTTATATGGCCAGTAGTCATGACCATTCACATGCAGGTTCTCATTGGATTCAGGAAGACAGTGAAGAAACAGTGGAGCCAAAAAATGGTGGGCCATTCATTTATTAAAGTCTCACACCAGCATACAAGCAAACACACAGGAAAACACTTCCCTCTCTTTCTACAACTGGGAGAATCTTTTCTGGTTCCTCCAAGAATCAAGGCTCCATCAGTCTCAGTGGAGCTCACAAAAGTCCCTCAGTTCCCCATTGTAAAGCCAGTAGCCACGGCCACCACCATAGCCGCCTGACCCATGCAGGTTTGCATTTATTTCAGATAGAAAGTAATGAAACAAAAAAAGCCAAGAACTGGTGAGCCATTACCTTTAATCCTACCTTGCACCCGGTGGGTGAGAAAATACACAGTGGGAGAACACTTCTCTTTCAATTCATGGCACCCAAAGCCACTGATTCATCCAAGTATTTCTAGAATCAAAGGCCTCAACAGTCTTATTCACCTTTGTTCCCCATCGCCTTCTCTTTCAGCAAACTCTACATAAACTGGCTTCTACTTCAGCACGCTGCTATCTTGGCTACCTCTCCTCTGCAATGCTGATGGCAGGAACCCAAGAGAGAGCCCCAAGTCTGCCTTACTTTATACTATTGAAATTAAAGCCTTTAAGCCAATATACAAATAAAGAAATCTTAGATACAAAGCCACTTATCTAAGACATAAATAGAATTCCTCATATGAGTGCACCACGCCACACTATCTAACAGTCAAGGGTGTGGGGAAAAGCTTAGTTTTGAAAAGATCTTACTATTAAAAGAGTAGGAAAGGCTTAGTCTTAAAACTAAGCTTTAGGCTATACGTGTTTAAAGTACTGCAATCCCTGGGTTACAAAGAGACACCATGCAAGTTACAGAAGAAATTTGAGAAGTTTTATTAATTAGCTGGTGAAAAGCGAGTAGCCACGGCCACTATCACAGCCACCTGGCCAGTGCAGGATCGCATTAGATTCGAACAGATGGTAATGAAACAATGGAACCAAGAACAGGTAGGCCATTAGCATTAATCCTACCTTGCACTTGGTGAACAAGAAATACACACAGTAGGAAAACACTTCCTTTCTGTAAGGCCAGAGGCCACAGCCACCATCATAGCCACCTGGCCCATGCAAATTCACATTGGATTCAGACAGATGGTAATGAAACAATGGAGCCAAGAACTGGTGGGACATTAGTTTTAATCCTAGCTTGCACCCAGCAGGCAAGTAAAAACATATACTGGGCTTCAAAAACCACTCATTCAGTGCCCACAAAGCCACTGATATATCTGAGTTTCCTAGAATCAAAGGTTTCTAGCTCACCAGAAATCTTCACCTCTGTTTCCCATCTCCTTCCTTCTCCCTGCACAAACTCTGCACAAACTGGCTACTCCCTCTGCACTCCACAATCTAGGCTGCTTATCCTGGCCTCCTCCACATGGCCTTTCTCTGCTATCCTCTCTGCTCTCTTCTCTAATACTAATCTCAGGAACCAAGAGAGCAAGCTCCTGGTCTGCCCCACTTTATAATGTAGAAATCCAAAGCTTTAATCTAATATACAAAATAGGAAAATCTCTAATACAAAGTCACTTATTTGAGGCATGATGGAATTGTATCACCCCACATCAAAAAGAATGGGAAAGGCTTAGTCCTAAAACCAAGCCCCAGGCTACTAGAATCCTGCCTGCCCACAGCCCTCCCCAACACACATTAATATCTCCTGGGTAATGGGCTTCCATGTGGGAAGCACCATCTTTAACAAAGTGAGCATAATATATTTTATCTGCCCAACAATCCACCACTATGCTCACTTTACTACTCACAATTTACACCACCAACATCCCTGTGCAAGGAAATTAGGCACATTACACAAATTACAACAACATGACAAATCATACAATTTCAAAAATTACAAAGGTACACTTCACCAATCTCTGAGCACTTTGCCAAAAGCACAAAATGCCCTGCCTTCTTTTTAACCATGGAAAAAGGTTCCTGAGGCAGGGGAGTGCTTCCAGAAAAGCCACCCCACCACCACCTTCAGGGTATTTTACATTGTCCAAAATCCATAAGTCCATCCAACAAAGGAGCCAGTGTTCACAACAGTTGTAGTCCAGGAAGTCAGTCCACACACATGGGACATCAGCCACCCCCTTCATTCTTACCATCCTGGCAAGTCTTACACTGTCCCAAGGAGGAGCACATGACAATGGCAGTCAGCATTTCCATATCTGCTCTGGAAAGCATGATGACCTACACCCCAATGTCCAAAAATCACAGACCTACCATGAGTATGATATATACTCCTTGCTGCTGGCCTCTCACCTTCTGGAGACTGCAGATCACAACTCCAGCCTGATTCTCCTCATCCTCCAAAGAGAAACTGAAAACATCAGCTCCTACTGCCAGGCTCAAGCCCCGGGCTGCCGCTGCTTTCTGCTCAACAGGACTTGCAGCCCCAGCTCCAGACTCAGCCCCGGCCTCCTGCCACTGCTGGCTCTCCACAATGTTCAGGGCAAACTGCAACTCACAAACCTGTGATTCCTTCTCCAGATTCTGTTCCATTTCCAGGGGAATCTCACAAACCTGGTCAGCCTTCTCCTCCAGCATTTTGTCCAGCTCCAGGGTCAGCATCTGTTTCTCCCACGTTTGCTCCAGTTCATTCCACTGCTAAGTTTCCTCTTGCTGAGCAGTCAACCAGCCTATGGTCCCCAAAAGGACAAACATGGGGAACTATAACAGCAGCAAATCATCTATTCCACTGCTCAAAGGTGGTAGTGGCTTTATATCAAATTTCAAATCCTGCCACAGACTGCTAAATATAAGGACAGTGGCACGGCCACCATCACAGTCACCTGGTCCATGCAGGTTTGCATTGAATTCAGATGGATAGTAATGAAACAATGAAGCCAAGAACTGGTGGGCCATTAGCTTTCATCCTAGCTTGAACCCAGCAGGCAAGTAAAAACACACACTGGGCTCCAAAACCCACTCATTCAGTGCTCACAAAGCCACTGACTTATCCGAGTGTTGTAGAATCAAAGAATTCTAGCTCACCAGACTTATTCACCTCTGTTTTCCATCTCCATCCTTCTCCCTGCACAAACTTGCTTCTCTCTCAGCACTCCACCATCTTGGCTGCTTCTCCCAGCCTCCTCCATGTGGCCTCTCTCTGCTCTCTCCTCTAATACTTATCTCAGGAACTGAGAGAGCAAGCTCCCGGTCTGCCCCACTTTATAATGTAGAAATCCAAACCTTTAATCCAATATACAAAATAGAAAAGTCTCTAATACAAAGTCACTTATCTGAGGCATGATGAGATTGTACCTACCCACATCAAAAAGTGTGGGAAAGGCTTAGTCCTAAAACCAAGCCTCAGGCTACAAGTATTCTGCCTGCCCACAGCCCGCCCCCAACACACATTAATATCACCTGGGCGATGGCTTCCATTTGGGCAGGGCCATCTTTAACAAAGTGAGCATAATATATTTTATCTGCCCAACAATCCACCCCTATGTTCCCTTTACTACTCACAATCTACACCACCAACATTCCTGTGCAAGGAAATTAGGCACATTACACAAATTACAACAGCACAAATCATACAGTTTCAACAATTACAAAGGTACATTTCACAAGTCTCTGAGCACTTTGCTCAAAGTACAAAATGTCCTTGGCCTTCTTTCTAGCCATGGGAAAAGCTTCCTGGGGCAGGAGAGTGCTTCCAACAAAGCCACCCTCATCTCCATCAGGGTATTTCACATTGTCCAAAATCCGTAAGTCCATCCAACAAAGGAGCCAGTGCCCACTCCGGTTGTAGTCCAGGAAATCAGTCCATGCACATTGGGCCTCAGCCACCCCCCTCATCCCTGCCATCTTGGCAGGTCTTACACTGTCCCAAAGAGAAGCACATGGCAATGGCAGTCAGCATTTCCATCTTGACCCTGGAGAGCATGATAGCGTCCACCCCTGTACCCCCAAATTGCAGACCTTCCAGGGACATAGCAAGTATTCCTTGCTGCTGGGCTCTCATCTTGTGGAGACTGCAGATTGCAACTCCAGCCCAATTCTCCTCATCCTCCAAAGAGGAACTAAAAACACCAGCTCCAGTTGCTGGTCTTGAGCCCCGGGCCACTGCCGCCTTCTGCTCCACAGACCTTGCAGCTCCAGACCTGGCCTCAGCCTCAGCCTCAGCCCTGGCCTCCCACCGCTGCTGGCTCTCCACATTGTCAAGGGCAATCTGCAACTCATGAACCTGTGAATCCTCCTCCAGCAGCTGCTCCATTTCCAGGTGAATCTTGCAAACCTGGTCGGCCTCCTCCTCCAGCACTTCCTCCAGCTCCAGGGTCAGCATCGGTTTCTCCTGCATTTCCTCCAGCTCCTTCCACTGCTCAGTTTTCAGGTCCCGGGAAGCCTCTTCCACAGAGCTCTCAGTTTTCTCATGCAGGGCTGTAAAAGTCAGCCAGCCTACGGTCCCCAAAAGGACAGCCATGGGGAACCATAACACTAGCCAGTCCTCTACTCCACCACTCAAAGGTGGTGGAGGCTCCTTGCCAATCTGTATCGAATCCTGCCACAGACTACACCAAATGTAAAGCCAGAAGCCATGGCCACTATCACAGCTGCCTGGCCCATGCAGGTTTGCACTGGATTCGGAGAGTCGGCAAAGAAACAGCAGGCCAAAAGCTGATGGGCCATCATCTTTAATTCTAGCTTACACCCGGCGGGCAAGTAAAAACACACACTGGGCTCCAAAACCCACTCACATTCAGTGCTCACAGAGCTATTGACTTATCCAAGTTTCCTAGAATCAAAGTTTTCTAGCTCACCAGACTTATTCACCTCTGTTCCCCATCTCCCTCCTCCACTCTGCACAAACTCTGTGCAAACTGGCTTCTCACACAACACTCCGCCATCTTGGCTGCTTCTTCTGGCCTCCTCCACGTGGCCTTTCTCTGCTCTCTTTCCTCAGCTATCTCTTCTAATGCTAATCTCAGGAACTAAGTGCTCAAGCTCCCATTCTGCCCCCATTTTACAGTGTAGAAATCAAAACTTTTTATCCAATATACAAAATAGGGAAGTCTCTAATACAAAGTCACTTATCTGATGCATGATGGTATTGTACCACCCCACATCAAAAAGAGTGAGAAAGGCTTAGTCCTAAAACCAAGCCCCAGGCTACAAGAATGCTGCCTGCCCACAGCCTGCCCCCAACACACATTAATGTCACCTGGGCGATGGCTTCCATGTGGGCAGTGCCATCTTTAACAAAGTGAGCACAATATATTTTATCTGCCCAACATCTACCCAACACCTTTCCATTCAGGGCTCCCAAAGCCACTGACTTATCCTAGCTTCCTAGAATCAAAGGTTTCTAACCTCACCAATCTCATTCACCTCTGTTCCCCATCTCCTTCTCTCTGCACTAACTCTGCACAAACTGGCTTCTCCTTCAGCATTCTGCCAACTTGGCTGCTTTTCCTGGCCTCCACGTGGCCTTTCTCTGCTCTCTTTCCTCAGCTCTCTCCTCTAATGCTAATCTCAGGAATCAAGAGAGAGTAAGCTGCTGGTCTGCTTCCCTTTACAGTATAGAAATCAAAACCTTTAATTCAATATACAAACAAGGAAGTCTCTGATACAAAGTCACTTATCTGAGGCATAATCGGATTCCTTACGAGAATGTACCACTCCACATCAAAAATGGTGGGAAAGGCTTAGTCTCAAAACCAAGTCCCAGGCTACAAGGATCCTGTATTCCCACAGCCTGTCCCCCCACATCCAATGCAAACTGTAAGCGAGCAAACATATATATCATATTTACAAACTTATTTGACCAACAGCCGGCTAGCTACATGGGGCATGATCCCAAATCATGTAGGCTCTTTTATCATTCTAGACCTTTTATACAAAATCAAGTACTGGTTGGTGTGGGTAAGGAGGGAACATGGTACAATAGTCAATTACTAACAAAACATCTATCTATAGAATCTATTAAAAGGAAAAGCATTCCTACACCATGAGATAACACAGCAGTGACCATTGTTTTACATACCCATCAATGACATTCCCAAATCTTCTATTGTCTACTCCCATCCTTGTTGCTACAAAATGTTTAGCTTAGGTTAAGGAGAGAGATCAAATAAAAATATCTTTGCTAAAAGTGTTGGGACTAGCTTATTAGGTTTTCTAATAAGTCCCCACTTCTTTAATTTACAAGTGTTATACGTATAAAGAATTTCAAAAGGGTTAATTATTAAAATTCATATAAAATGTTACAGAATGCAGGTTTCTCAAACAAGGGGAGTGGTCTCATGATCTCTGTCTGGAGGTATATGTCACTCTCAGGACTCCAGGAGTGGAGAGTGAGTCAGAGTGTAGAAATTCTTAATTAAGGTATGTATACATTGTCTTCTAAAGGATCTTAAGGAAGGGGAAGAGTGAGTTTTCAGATAAGTTTTATCCTTCCAAAGAACTATAGTTAAACTATGACTAGATGACCCATTTGTCCTTGTAAGCCAGGAAGCTTCTGTATTCTTCTCCCTCCATTCTCCACAGAAAGGAGGGGACAAGAAGCCTGACTTTTCCTCTTTAAAATGGTGTTGCCAATACTAAGTTTTACTGTTCTTTGGCACCTTATCATATTCCCCACTGGTTTTATATTATGAGTCAAATCTTTGACTCATTTTAATGAGGTGCATGAGGCTGTTGAGTAGACAGCGGCCTAAAATTAAGGCTAGGATTATTTATCTGCAGATTCTGTAAATAGGAACATCAGCCTAAAACATGCAACAGAAAAGGTGATGCCTTTTATTCATATTTAACTGGTAGACTTGATGTTTTTATTAACAGTAATACAGCCTACTGAAGAAACAAATGCTACTGATTAATTTCTTACAACCTGTACAAACCTTCTGCAGCTTAACAACGTACTTTCTTTCTTTTTCTTTCAAAAGTATTTCTATACCTTATACCTTTTATTATCAAATCTATGTAATTTCTTTCCAGTCAGAACTTTTGATTTTAAAAATCTTAACCTTTAGTGGCAACCAAGCTGACAATAAGTAATTTTTCTTTAAAGTATACTTCATTTTGGAGATGTCTTCCTTCTAAATAGCTAGTATTCATAGGTTAAATATAAGCACATATATATTTTTCATTTACCTTGTAGCTTCCCTTCTAGCAGAGAAACTTATATCTCCCTTTTGTATGACTCAGCAGTATATGCATCAAACCTTAAGACAACTTTTTCTGGCTTTCCTTTGACCTCAGTTTTTCTCCCTCCCCAAAGTCTAATTAAAAGGAAGTCCTTAGTGAGTTTCTTCAAGCATTAACCATGTGTAGGCCAGCCAACTTTCAGTTTGTGACTGGAGCAGGGCATGCTGTCCTTCTCAGGGTCAACTTACAAGGGTTGGTGGAGTCAGTCTTCACTGTCCACAAGGGTGTCTCTGCTGGAACTGCAGGTTTCAATCGGCTGTGGTGAATCCAGGTAGGTATGTTTTCTGTCTCAGCAGCAGTGGGGGTGGTCAGGATCATGGTGTGTGGACGTGTCCACATGGGAGTCAGTCCTTGGGTGGTGTACTTCTTTACCCAGACTGAGTCCCCAGGCTAGAAGGGATGTACCAGATCTCCTGGCGGTGCTGGAAGCACCTCTTGGACAGTCTTTTGGACAGCCTGCTGGGTAATTTATAGACCCTGTAAGTGCTTAAGGAAGAATTGATTACTTAACTCAGCTTTTATTTCTTCTCTGAGTTTTGGTAGTAAAAGAGGGCGTCTCCCAGACATTATTTCAAAAGGAGTGAATTTTTCTCTGTAGAGGTTGTACTTTGCCCTAAGAAGGGCTAAAGGAAGTAAGGTGGGCCATTTTTCACCAGTTTCAAGAACAGAGTTGGTTAAAGTTTTATTTAAGATTTGATTCATGCATTCTACCTGCCCTGAACTTTGGAGCCTGTAGGCACAATGTAATTTCCAATTAATATTGAGTGCCTTTCCTACTAGCTGTGAGATCGTGGATAGAAATGCAGACCCATCATTAGAATGGGCAAGCTAAATCTAGGAAGAATTTCATATCGCAATTTTTTAAAAACTGTTACTGTGGTATCATTTCTAGTAGGAAAAGCTTCTCCCTATTCTATAAAGGTGCCAATTACTTCAGTAAAATCTATTTCTAAAAGTTCACCTGGAAAAGTTTCTCTCTCCCTGTTTCTCTGTATAATTTCTTTATTTTGCTTAGTATTTAATTGGGCACAGACTAAACATTCAGACATTATGCCTTCTTCAATAGACTCTAAGTCTGGCTTTTATAATCATTTCTTCTAATTCTTAGTTGTGCCTTTTCTGCCGGCAACATCATTTTCTAATTGGTTGCAAAAAAAAAAAAAAAAAAAAAAAAAAAAACCTTTGGCAACAAGGGTTCTAGTAAAGTTACTAAAATTTCCTAAAAACTCCTCTGTTTTTAGGGCTACCTTATTGGTAGTATCATCAGCTGCTTGGATTTTGTTGAGTTTCTAGGGAGTCCTCCTCTTTTGGTGCCCTGGACAGTGAATGATGGTCACTGTAAAGCCAGTAGCTATGGACAACATCACAGCCATATGGCCCATGCAGGTTTACATTTAATGCAGACAGATAGTAATGAAACAATGAAGCCAAGAACTGGTGGGTCATTAGCTTTAATCCTAGCTTGCACTTGGTGGGCAAGAAATAAACACAGTGGGAAAACACTTCCTTTTCCATTTAGGGCTCCCAAAGCCCCTGACTTATCCAAATTTCCTAGAATCAAAGGTTTGTACCTCACCAGCTTTATTCACCTCTGTTCCCCATCTCCTTCTCTCTGCACAAACTGGCTTCTCCTTTAACATTCCACCATCTTGGCTACTTCTCCTCTCCTCCATGTGGCCTTTCTCTGCTCTCCCCTCTAATGCTAATCTCAGGTACCGAGAGAGAGCAAGCTCCCAGTCTGCCCCATTTTATAGTGTAGAAATCAAAACCTTTAATCCAATATAAAAACAAGAAAGTCTCTGATACAAAGTCACTTAGGGTGGGAAAGGCTTAGTCTTCAAACTAAGCCTTAGGGTATAATGACCCAGCCTGCTTACAGCCTGGCCCCCACACCCAATGCAAACTATAAGCAAACAAACCTATATTATATTATATTATATTATATTATATTATATTATATTATATTATATTATATTATATTATATTATATTAATTATATTATATTATTATATACAAACTTATTTGACCAACATTTCACCCCTTTTGCTCACTTCACAATCTAAAGCACAGTTATACATGCATAAGGAAATTAGGTACATTACACAAATTACAACAACATGACAAATTATACAATTTTCACATTTACAAAACTACACTTCACCAGTCTCTGAGCACTTTGCAAAAAGTGAAAAATGTCATTCAACTTCTTTCTTGCCATGGGAAAAATTTCCCAGGGCAGGGGATGGCCTTCATCTAAGCCACCTCCCACCCCCATCTGGGTATTTTACTTTGTCCAAAATCTGTAAGTTCATTCAACAAAGGAGCCTGTGCCCACTCTGTTCATAGTCCAGAAATCATTCCATGCACCTGGGGCCTCAGCCACCCTCCTCATTACTGCCGACCTGGCAGATGTTACACTGTCTCAAGGAGGAGCACATGGCAATCAACATTTCCATCTCTGCTCCAGAGAGCATGATGACATCCACCTCTATGTTCCAAAATTGCAGACCTACCAGGGGCATAGTAAGTACTTCTTGCTGCTGGGCTCTCACCTTCTAAAGACTGCAGATTGAAACTCCAGCCCAATTTTCCTCATCCTCCAAAGAGGAATATGAAACACCAGCTCCCGCTGCCAGGCTTGAGCTTCAGGCTGCCTCCACGTTCTCCTAGGCAGATCTTGCAGCCTCAGCCCCAGCCTTAGCCCTGGCTTCCTGCCACTTCTGGCTCTCCACAACGTCCAGGGATAGCTGCAACTCATGAATCTGTGATTTCTTCTACAGTGGCTACTCCATTTCCAGGTGAATCTCGCAAACCAGGTTGGTCTCTTCCTCCAGCACTTCCTCCAGCTCCAGGGTCAGCATCTGTTTCTTCCACATTTGTTCCAGTTCCTTCCACTGTTTGGTTTGCAGGTCCAAAACAGCCTCTTCTACAGAACTCTCAGTATACTCACTCATGACTATAAAAGTCAGCCAGTGTATGATTCCCAAAAGGACAGACATGGGGAATCATAACAGCAGCCAGCCCTCTACTCTACCAATCAAAGATGGTGGTGGCTCCATACTGAATTCCGAATCCTGCCACAGACTACACCAAATGTAAAGCCATTGGCCACGGCCACCATCACAGCCACATGGCCTATACAGGTTCACATTTGATTTGGACAAATGGTAATGAAACAACACAGCTAAGAACTGATGGGCCATTAGTTTTAATCCTAGCTTGCATTTGGCAGGCAAAAAATACACACAGTAGACAAACACTCCCCTTTCCATTTAGGGCTCCCAAAGCCACTGACTTATCTGAGTTTTTTAGAATCAAAGGTTTGTACCTCACCAGCCTTATTCACCTCTGCTCTCCTTCTCCTTCTCTCTGTACAAATTTTGCATAAACTGGTTTATCCTTCAGCATTCTGCCACCTTGGCTGCTTCTCCTTTCCTCCACTTGGCCTTCCTCTGCTCTCCCCTATAATGCTAATCTCAGGTACTGAGAGAGAGCAAGCTCCCATTCTGCCCCATTTTGTAGTGTAGAAATCAAAACTTTAATCCAATATACAAACAAGTAAGTCTCTGATACAAAGTCACTTAGGGTGGGAAAGGATTAGTCTTCAAACTAAGCCTTAGGGTATAATGACCCTGCCTGCTTACAGTCTGTCCTCCACATACAATACAAACCGTAAGTGAGCAAACTTATATATCATATTGACAAGCTTATTTGAGCAACAGCCACTCTTTCAGGGGAGCTGTCTCCTGAATTCTCCAGGGTGAGGGTTTGCTCTTCACCTTTGTTAGTTCTTAAGCCTTCTCCTGATGACCCTTCTTCAACTGTGCCTGTCTTAAGTTGTTTCTGCCTTCTGGAATCTTACTTGTCTTTGGCAAACTAGCCATCTTAGGGGCCAAACAGAGTTATGTGATAGAGGGAGGAGCAATGTTCCTTCCAAAATGCTTAGTCTTTTAGCAGCTGATGTTTCTACCATTTTTAAAACTTATAATACATTTTCTTTCTAATTTCTAGAGCTGAATGCTCTGTAAAGGCTAAGTTGACTGCCTTAGTATTTTCTGGCACCTGTAGGTCTAGAGGTGCATAGACTCTAAACTTTCTATAGTCTATCAAAGCTGCTGGGTCCTGACCAGGTGGTGGTGCACTGGATAGAGCCTCAAACTGGGATGTGGAGGACCCAGGTTTGAAACCATGAGGTCGACAGCTTGAGTGCAGGCTCATCTGGTTTGAGCAAAGCTCACCAGCTTGGACCCAAGGTTGCTGGCTTGAGCAAGGGGTTACTCAGTTTGCTGAAGGCCTAGAGTCAAAGCAAATGTGAGAAAGCAATCAATGAACAATGAAGATGGCACAACAAAAAACTGATGATTGATGCTTCTCATCTCTCTCCTTTCCTGTCTGTCTATCCCTACTATCCCTCTCTCTGTCTCTATAAAATAAATAAATAAATACATACATACATACATACATACATACATACATAAAATAGAAAAGAAAGCTGCGGGGATCTTCCAAGGATAACTTCTGACATCTTAGAAAACTTTATGGTTCTTTTTCTTAGTATCTTCTCTGATCCTGGCTAACAGAAACTGGTGGAAAGTGTCCAAAATTTTCTCACTTACTTGTTTGTTGGGTTCCACTTAGGCCAGGCAACTAGAAACATTTTCTCGAAATGACTTTGGTTGTCCTAAGTGGGACAGCATATGTACAGTACAGATTCTAACAGTCATGTTTGGGCTTGAGGCTTCCCTGGTAAAAGGGATTCTGAGCTTTCTAATTCTATAGCTCACTTGGGAAAAAAGAATTAAACTATTTTCTATTATATTTATGCCTCAAATTCTAAAGATCTAGGTGAAAGCATCAACTGAAATGACAAATATTTCTTAAAATAAATTTTATAATCTACTTAATTATAAATCTATTTTACATTATCAGAAAACATACCTTATTTATGCTGTAACTTTATGCACCCTAACAGATAATGTCTAAAAGCTAAAGAGAAACATATTTCTGTTCACTCCCTTTAGCCCTTTTAATCTGGGCTCAAAACTTAAATGTTTTCTACCAGCACAATTAGTCATCTATTTTCCATTTTCTCCTTTTCACCTATTATGTTGAGAATTCTACTGTTAAGCCAATCAACAGTAATATTTGTCACTCTAGGTTTGGTGACCTAACATTGAACAATACTGCTTCAAAAATAATAAGTTGAACATTTATACACCATATAAAATATATCATTAGTAATCATTACAGGCTGACCAGGTGGTGGTGCAGTGGATAGAGCATCAGACTGGGATGTGGAGGACCTAGGTTTGAGACCCTACCCTAAGGTTGACAGCATGAGCACGGGCTCATCTGGTTTGAGCAAAGGTCACCAGCTTGGACCCAAGGTCGCTAGCTTGAGCAAGGGGTTACTTGGTCTGCTGAAGGCCCACAGTCAAGGCACATATGAGAAGCAATCAATGAACAACGAAGATGTTGCAACAAAAAACTGATGATTATTGCTCCTCATCTCTCTCTGTTCCTGTCTGTGTGTTCCTATCTATCCCTCTCTCTGACTTCTGTATATCTCTGTAAAAAAAATCATTATATATCCCCTAATATTTAAACCAAAATTTCAACATCACAGGGCTAAGAAATAGCAAATAAAAAGAATTTACAAAAGACTGTTGAAATAAAATATACATTTCTAACTCAGAAAATATTTTTTCTACAACAACGGATTCTTGGTACAAAAATGAAGTCTTTGTACTTGGCAGACTATACAATTTTATATGCCTTATCATTAGTACAAATTTAGTACAATTTATAATAAGAGGATTGTAAACTATTACCTTGTAAAGCCAGTGGCTGCAGCCACCATCACAGCCGCCTGGCCCATGCAGGTTTGCATTAGATTTGGACAGTCGGTAAAGAAATAACGGAGCCAAAAACTGATGGGTCATTATCTTTAATCCTAGCTTGCACCCAGTGGGCAAGTAAAAACACACACTGGGCTCCAAAACCCACTCATTTAGTGCTCACAAACTACTGACTTATCTGAGTTTCCTAGAATCAAAGGTTTCTAGCTCACCAGACTTATTCACCTCTGTTCCCCATCTCCTTCTTTCTCCCTACACAAACTCTGCACAAACTGGCTTCTCACTTAGCACTCCACTATATTAGCTGCTTCTCCTGGCCCCCTGCACATGGCCTTTCTCTGCTCTGCTCTCTAATGCTAATTTCAGGAACTAAGAGAGCAAGCTCCCATTCTGCCCCCATTTTAAATGTTGAAATCCAGACATTTAATCCAATATACAAAATAGGGAAGTCTCTAATACAAAGTCACTTATTTGAGGCATGATGGAATTGTATCACCTCACATCAAAAAGGGTGGGAAAGGCTTAGTCCTAAAACCAAGCCCCAGGCTACAAGGATCCTGCCTGCCCCCAACACACATTAATATCACCTGGGCGGCAGCTTCTGTTTGGGCAGCGCCATCTTTAACAAAGTGAGCATAATATATTTTATCTTCCCAACATACCCCAATCAACTATTGATTCACTGAGAAAAATAAGGAATGTGTAGAGCCAGAAGCCACGGCCACTATCAAAGCAGCCTGGCCCATGCAGGTTTGCATTGGATTCGGACAGTCGGTAAAGAAACAACAGAGCCAAAAACTGGTGGGCCATAGTCTTTAATCCTAGCTTGTACCCGGCGGGCAAGCAAAAACACACACTGGGCTCCAAAACCCACTCACATTCAGTGCTCACAAAGCTACTGATTTATCCGAGTTTCCTAGAATCAAAGGTTTCTAGCTCACCAGACTTATTCACCTCTGTTCCCCATCTCCTTCCTTCTCCAGCGTCAAACTGCACAAACTGGCCTTTCACTCAATACTCCGCCATCTTGGCTGCGTCTCCTGGCCACATGGCCTCTTTCTGCTCTCTTCTCTCTGCTCTCTCCTCTAATGATAATCTCAGGAACCAAGAGGGCAAGCTCTCATTCTGCCCCCATTTTATAGTGTAGATTCATAACCTTTAATCCAATATACACAATAGGGAAGTCTCTAATACAAAGTCACTTCTCTGAGGCATGATTGGATTGTACCGCCCCACATCAAAAAGGGTGGAAAAGGCTTAATCCCAAAACCAAGCCCAAGGCTACAACGATCCTGCCTGCCCCCAACACACATTAATATCACCTGGGCAACAGCCTCCACGTGGGCAGCGTCATCTTTTACAAAGTGAGCATAATACATTTTATCTGCCCAACAGAATGGTCAAAATGCACGCACTATTTTGTATCTATCTAGCTGACATAAAATGTGCTAACCCTCTTTTTGACCAACAGTGCTTTACACCATCAAGTCAATATAAGGGTTGGGGTGCTTGGAATTCCTTGTGCCTAAAGGGAAGCAGGTACTGGGAGCTGCACGAGGAGTCATCACTTTGCACCGCTCTTTGGAGCATAAGTAAGCACAGCGGGGCCCTGGACACTATTGAGACAGCACTATCCTTGCTGCTGCTTTTTTCTTTTTCTTTTTCTTTTTTGCAAACATGTCTTCTTTTTCTGACTTTTCTTCAGCAGACATTAGCAAAACAATAGCCCCTCCCAAGCAGGAATGTAATCTAATCCACCACGTGCAATCAACTGCCCTGCTCTGAGTGGCTTCCCAGCGCTATTTCCAACAACAAAAGCAGCAAACTAAAAAAACCCACAACTTTTACAAACTCATTTTCCCAACAGTGGGTTATTCACGTTCACACGATGTCCACAATTTCTCTGGGGACATAGTAACTCCGTAATCCTGAGAACCCTTTCTTACAGTTCTTGGCCATCATGGCTAAAGCAGTGGGTCTCCCCTGTGAACCTCATGCCTCCCACATCAGACAACAATTATGCCACACAAAGGAATTGGGGAATGGTTGAGGAAATTTGGAAGGGACCAACACTTGCTTTGGGCCTATGGGAGAAAGTCTGAAACCTCTCCTAGGGTTCAGTCTCATTTATTTCTTACTCCTTCTCCTTCCCACAACCTCTCACACACCAGTGGAGGGCGACAAGTCACTACTCATAAGCTATGGAGGGCCTATGTGACTTTCATGTTTTAGGGAGGGAAAGGGGAGAGGCAGCTGGAGGGTCTGTTCCTGACAATCTCATCCCCCATAATCCTACTACTCATGATCCCATCACTCATTCTTCTTCCTGGAGCTGCAGTTCATTTCAAGGAACTGATAACCAGCAAGGTCCACAACCGTGGTGGTTTGTTTTCTTCCAAACATTTCCATCTAGCCCTGTTTCTTTTCTTAATCAAGATTCTTCTAAAGAAAAGTTTTAATCTTCTTCTTAATACTATTCCTACCTGTATCTTCCAAATGGGTAAAACTTCTTTGGGTAAGTAGGTGGATATCTGAAACTAATTTTTAATCTATACTTTGTCCAGAACTCTCTTAGATTTTTGTTAGTTCTTAGTTTTAAGCAATATAATATTTCTATGAATTTTGCTAGTTTTATAATTTGTGGGCTTGCTTATGAATTTCTCTTCACTTTTGCCCTCTGGTTTTAAGCCAGAAATTTCCAATTGAAATCACCTCTTTA
Organism: Saccopteryx bilineata; assembly: GCF_036850765.1. Classification (NCBI taxonomy): domain Eukaryota; kingdom Metazoa; phylum Chordata; class Mammalia; order Chiroptera; family Emballonuridae; genus Saccopteryx; species Saccopteryx bilineata. The sequence goes on along the minus strand of NC_089502.1, from coordinate 84,380,940 downwards.
AGGTTAAGTGCTTCTCACAAGAGGAGAAATAGGAGCTAAAAGAAAAAGCAATTTCTTCTGTGAAAAAGTTGGACAGAGAGCCCTGAAACTAGAGGTCTTGGATCCAGGAAAAGAAATCTAGAAAGTCTGAAAAAGGTGGTTTGAACCAGAAAATGTTATGAGAGATTTCTCTGATGAACAAAGAGAAACTTCAGAACAGACAATTTACCATGTACATTTACACTTGACTTTTAGGCAGTTCAACAGACAAAAGAAGGAGTTGCTCCATCAGGGCCCTCTCAGGTGCTCACCTGGCTGCATCCCTCATTGGAGTCACAAACTGGAAACAGGTGCAGGCACTAGAGTTCCCCACTCATACACCAATCACTCAGGGGTTTTTAGACAGAAACAATAAAAGCAAAGAATGAGATCTCGACATATACAGACAGCACAAAGGTGTCCCTGAAAGTTGAAGGCAGGAGGACTGATTAACTCAGTCTCCACTAATTGTTCTTCTAGAGCACAAACAGATGTCCCTGGAAGTCTGAGGCAACACTCAGTCCCCACTATTTGTCTTCCTAGAGCACAAACAGATGTCTCTAGAAGTCCAAGGCAGGACTCATTCTCCACTAATTGTCTTCCTAGAGCACAAACAAATGTCCCCACTAATTGTCTTCCTAAAGCACAAATGAATGTCTGTGGAAGTCTGAGGCAGGACTCAAACTCTCCACCAACATATCAGTCTTAGAGAGCCTATTGCGTGAATGTGACTGCGTCCAATATTCTGCCACAATAGTTTGAAACTGACTAGATACAAACAGAAAAGCTAGAATAGAATTCAGAACAGACAGAAAGCTAGAATTAAGCAAAGCAAAAGATTTGCCTTACTTACCTCCAGAGGTCAGAATTTACATTTGTCAATTTCATTGTTGAATTATTCAATTTAAGGACCAGGGATGTCTGCCAAAAAGTAGCCTGAAACCCACATGTAAAGCCAGTTGCCACAGCCACCATCACAGCTGCCTGGCCCGTGCAGGCTTGCATTGGATTTGGACAGATGGTAATGAAACAATGGAGCCAAGAACTAGTGGGCCATCATCTTTAATCCTAGCTTGCATGTGGTGGGCAAGTAAAAACACACACTGAGCTCCAAAACCCACTCATACAGTGCTCACAAAGCTACTGACTTATCTGAGTTTCCTAGAATCAAAGGTTTCTAGCTCACCAGACATCTTCACCTCTGTTCCCCATCTCCTTCTTTCTCCCTGCACAAACTCTGCACAAACTGGCTTCTTCCTTAGCACTCTGCCATCTTGGTTGCTTCTCTTGACCTCCTCTACATGGCCTTTCTCTGCTATCCTTTCTAATGCTAATCTCAGGAACTGAGAGAGAGTAAGCTCCTGGTTCCTGGCCTCCTCCACATGGCCTTTCTCTGCTATCCTCTCTAATGCTAAACTCATGAACTGAGAGAGAGCAAGCTCCCTGTCTGCCCCACTTTATAGTATAGAAACCAAAACATTTAATCGAATATACAAACAAGGAAGTCTCTGATAAAAAGTCACTTATCTGAGGCATAATGGAATTCCTCATGAGAGTACACCACCCCACATCAAAAAAGGTGGGGAAGGCTTAGTCCTAAAACCAAGACCCAGGCTACAAGGATCTTGCCGGCCCACAGCCCAATCCCAACACACATTAATATAATGATGCCTATCCCAAGAAAGAAGGGCAACCAATACCATTACCTGGGTGATGGGCTTCCAGATGGGCAGTGCCATCTTTAACAAAGAGAGCATAATATATTTTATCTGCCCAACAATCCACTCCTATGCTCACTTTACCATCCACAATTTATAGCACCGGCATCCCTGTGCAAGAAAATTGGCACATTACACAAATTACAAATACATGACAAATTATACAATTTCAATAATTACAAAGGTACATTTCACTAGTCTCTGAACACTTTGCCAGGAGTGCAAAATGTCCTCTGTCTTTATAGCCATGGGAAAAGCTTCCAGGGGCAGGAGAGTGCTTCCAGCAAAGCTGCTCCCTACCCCAATCAGGGTATTTTACATTGCCCAAAATCTGTAAGTCCATCCAAAAAAGAAGCCAGTGCCCACTCCAGTCATAGTCCAGGAAATCAGTTCACACACATGGGGCCTCAGCCTCCTCCCTACTTTCCTGGCAGGTCTTACACTGTCCCAAAGAGGAGCACGTGGCAATGGAAGTCAGCATTTCCATCTTTGCTCCGGAGAGTATGATGTCATTCATCCCTATGTCCCAAGATCACAGACCTACCAAGCTCCAGGCTACAAGGATCCTGCCTGCCCACAGCCTGCTGCCAACACTCATTAATATAATTATACCTATCCCAAGCAAGAAGGGCAAACAATATCATCACCTGGGTGACAGGCTTCCACGTGGGCAGCACCATCTTTAACAAAGTGAACATAATATATTTTATTGCCCAATATCACAGGAAAATTAAAGCCATGAACGTCTCAGGGGGCACCCCTCATAGAGATCCAGTGGGGTCAGGCAACCTTCTGGAGAGGCCAGCCGGTCCAGGTGTCTCTATTCAGTGATGCAGAATACCAGCATCCTGGGCGAGTCCCCAAATATCATAAAGTACTGCAATCCATGGGTTACATGGAGACACCAGGCAGGTTACAGAAGAAATTTGAAGAGTTTTATTAATTAGCTGGCTAGCTATACGGGGGCACGATCCCAAATCATTTACGCCCTCTTACCATTCTAGACCTTCTTTTATACAAAATCAAATACTGGTTGGGGTGGGTAAGGAGGGAGCATGGTACAATAGTCAATTACTAATAAGCTTAAAACATCTATCTATAGAATCTATTAAAAGAGGGAAAAAAAGCATTCCTACACCATGAGATAACACAGCAGTGGCCATTGTTTTTATTTTTTTATTTTATTGTATTTTTTACAGAGACAGAGAGAGAGAGAGTCACAGAGAGGGATAGATAGGGACAGACAGACAGGAAGGGAGAGAGATGAGAAGCATTAATCATCAGTTTTTTTTCATTGCGACACCTTAGTTCATTGATTGCTTTCTCATATGTGCCTTGACAGTGGGGCTACAGCAGACCGAGTAATCCCTTGCTTGAGCCAGCTACCTTGGGTCCAAGCTGGTGAACCTTGCTCAAACCAGATGAGCCTGCTCTCAAGCTGGTGACCTTGGAGTCTGGAATCTTAGTCCTCCGCATCCCAGTCTGAAGCACTATCCACTGCGCCACCGCCTGGTAAGGCTAACATTGTTTTACATACCTGGCAAAGATATTCCCAAGTCTTCTAGTGTTTACCCCCATCCCTGTTGCTACAAAATGTCTAGCTTAGGATAAGGAGAGTGGCAAAATTAAAATATCTTTACTAAAAGTGTTGGGATTAGCTAATTAGGTTTCCTAATAAGTCCCTGCTTGTTTAGTTTACAAGTGTTATATATATAAAGAATTTCAAAAGGGATAATTATTAAAATACATATAAAATGTTACAGAATGCAGGTTTCTCAAACAAGGGGAGTGGTCTCATGATCCCTTTGTCTAGAGGTATATGTCACTCTCAGGACTCCAGGAGTGGAGGGTGAGTCAGAGTGTAGAAATTCTTAATTAAGGTATGTATACATTGTCTTCTAAAGGATCTTAAGGAAGGGGAAGAGTGAGTTTTCAGATAAGTTTTATCCTTCCAAAGAACTATAGTTAAACTATGACTAGATGACCCATTTGTCCTTGTAAGCCAGGAAGCTTCTATATTCTTCTCCCTCCATTCTCCACAGAAAGGAGGGGACAAGAAGCCTGACTTTTCCTCTTAAAAATGGCATTGCCAATACTATGTTTTACAGTTCTTTGACACCTTGTCATATAAGGACTTTGCCAGCTTACAGCCTGTCTCCCACACTTTATGTAAAGTATAAGTGAGCAAACATATACATCATATTTACAAACTTATTTGAGAAAAACCCATCTGCACACCTTTTCTCTCCCTGACAACATGGCTTCTCTCTTATAACTGCATTCTCTGTGCTCTCACTCTGCAAACATGGCTTCTCTCCTTTTTTTTTAATAATTTTATTTTTTTAATGGGGTGACATCAATAAATCAGGATACATATATTCAAAGATAGCAAGTCCAGGATATCTTGTTGTTCAATTATGTTGCATACCCATCACCCAAAGTCAGATTGTTCTCTGTCACCTTCTATCTTCTCTTTTTTTTATTTTATTTTATTTTTTTATTGTATTTATTTTTAATGGGGTGACATCAGTAAATCAAGATACATATATTCAAAGATAATATGTCCAGGTTATCTTAAAGTTCAATTATGTTGCATACCCATCACCCAAAGTCAGATTGTCCTGTCACCCTCTACCTAGTTCTCTTTGTGCCCCTACCCCTCCCCCTTCCCTCTCCCTCTCCCCCCTCCCCCCGTAACCACCACACTCTTATCAATGTCTCTTGGTCTCACTTTTATGTCCCATCTATCTATGGAAAAATGCAGTTCCTGGTTTTTTCTGATTTACTTATTTCACTCCGTATAATGTTGTCAAGATCCCACCATTTTGCTATAAATTATCCGATGTCATCATTTCTTATGGCAGAGTAGTATTCCATAGTGTATATGTGCCACATCTTCTTTATCCAGTCATCTATTGATGGGCTTTTTGGTTGTTTCCATGTCCTGGCCACTGTGAACAATGCTGCAATGAACATGGGGCTGCATGTGTCTTTACAAGTCAATGTTTCTGAGTTTTTGGGGTATATACCCAGTAGAGGGATTGCTGGGTCATAAGGTAGTTCTATTTTCAGTTTTTTGAGGAACCACCATACTTTCTTCCATAATGGTTGTACTACTTTACATTCCCACCAACAGTGGATGAGGGTTCCTTTTTCTCCACACCCTCTCCAACATTTGCTATTACCTGTCTTGTTAATAATAGCTAGTCTAACAGGTGTGAGGTGGTATCTCATTGCAGTTTTTATTTTCATTTCTCTAATAACTAAAGAAGATGAGCATCTTTTCATATATCTGTTGGCCATTTGTATTTCTTCCTGGGAGAAGTGTCTGTTCATATCCTCTTCCCATTTTTTTATTGGATTGTTTGTTTGTTTGTTGTTGAGTTTTATGAGTTCTTTGTATATTTTGGATATTAGGTCCTTATCTGAGCAGGTGTTTAAAAATATCATTTCCCAATTAGTTGGCTGTCTGTTTATCTTGTTATCAATTTCTCTTGCTGAACAAAAACTTCTTAGTCTGATGTAGTCCCATTCATTAATTTTTGCTTTCACTTCTCTTGCCTGTGGAGTCAAATTCATAAAATGCTCTTTAAAGCCCAGGTCCATGAGTTTGGTACCTATGTCTTCTTCTATGTACTTTATTGTTTCAGGTCTTATGTTTAGATCTTTGATCCATTTTGAGTTAATTTTAGTACAGAGGGAAAAACTGTAGTCCAGCTTCATTCTTTTGCATATGGCTTTCCAGTTTTCCGAGCACCATTTGTTGAAGAGGCTTTCTTTTCTCCATTGAGTGTTGTTGGCCCCTTTATCAAAAATTATTTGACTATATATATGTGGTTTTATTTCTGGACTTTCTATTCTGTTCCATTGGTCTGAGTGTCTATTTTTCTGCCAATACCATGCTGTTTTGATTGTCGTGGCCCTATAATAGAGTTTGAAGTCAGGTATTGTAATGCCCCCAGCTTCATTCTTTTTCTTTAGGATTGCTTTGGCTATTCGGGGCTTTTTATAGTTCCATATAAATCTGATGATTTTTTGCTCTATTTCTTTAAAAAGCGTCATTGGAATTTTGATGGGAATTGCATTAAATTTGTATATAGCTTTGGGTAATATGGCCATCTTGATTATATTTATTCTACCTAACCAAGAACAAGGTATATTCTTCCATCTCATAATGTCTTTTTCAATTTCCCTTAACAATGGTTTATAGTTTTCATTGTATAAGTCCTTTACATTCTCTGTTATGTTTATTCCTAGGTATTTTATTTTTTTGTTGCAATCGTGAAGGGGATTATTCTTTTGAGTTCATTCTCAGATGTTTCATTGTTGGCATATAGAAAGGCTATTGACTTCTGTATGTTAATTTTGTATCCTGCGACCTTACTTTATTGGCTTATTTTTTCTAGAAGTCTTTTTGTGGATTCTTTGGGGTTTTTGATGTATAGGATCATATCATCTGCAAAAAGTGATACCTTTACTTCTTCTTTTCCGATATGGATGCCTTTTATTTCTTTGTCTTGTCTGATTGCTATGGCGAGAACCTCTAGTACCACATTAAATAAGAGTGGAGAGAGTGGACAACCCTGTCTTGTTCCTGATTTAAGGGGGAAAGCCTTCAGTTTTGTGCCATTTAATATGACGTTAGCTGATGGTTTATCATATATGGCCTTTATCATGTTGAGATATTTTCCTTCTATACCCATTTTGTTGAGAGTCTTAAACATAAAATTGTGTTGTATTTTATCAAAAGCCTTTCCTGCATCTATTGATAATATCATGTGGTTCTTGTTCTTTGTTTTGTTGATATGGTGTATTACGTTAACCGTTTTACGTATGTTGAACCATCCTTGAGAATCTGGGATGAATCCCACTTGATCATGATGTATTATTTTTTTAATATGTTGTTGTATTCGATTTGCTAGTATTTTGTTTAGTATTTTAGCATCTGTATTCATTAGAGATATTGGTCTGTAGTTTTCTTTTTTTGTGCCATCCTTGCCTGGTTTTGGAATTAGGGTTATGTTGGACTCATAAAATGTGTTTGGAAGTACTGCTTCTTCTTCAATTTTTTGGAAGACTTTCTGTAGAATAGGAACCAAGTCTTCTTTGAATGTTTGATAAAATTTGCTGGTATAGCCGTCTGGGCCTGGACTTTTATTTTTGGGGAGGTTTTTAATGGTTTTTTCTATTTCTTCTCTACTGATAGGTCTGTTTAGGCTTTCTGCTTCTTCTTGACTCAGTCTAGGAAGGTTGTATTGTTCTAGGAATTTATCCATTTCTTCTAGGTTGTTGAATTTAGTGGCATAAAGTTTTTCATAGTATTCTACAATAATTCTTTGTATATCTACGGTGTCCATGGTGATTTCTCCTCTTTCATTTTGGATTTTGTTTATATGAGTTCTTTCTCTTTTTTCCTTGGTAAGTCTTGCCAAGGGTTTGTCAATTTTGTTGATCTTTTCAAAGAACCAGCTCCTTGTTCTATTAATTTTTTCTATAGTTTTTCTGTTCTCTATTTCATTTATTTCTGCTCTGATTTTTATTATCTCCTTTCTTCGGCTGGTTTTGGGTTGTCTTTGTTCTTCTTTTTCTAGTTCCTTAAGGTGTGAAATTAAGTGGTTCACTTGGGCTCTCTCTTGTTTGTTCATATATGCCTGAAGTGATATGAACTTTCCTCTTATCACTGCTTTTGCTGCATCCCATAGATTCTGATATGTCGTATTTTCATTTTCATTTGTCTGTATATATCTTTTGATCTCTGCACTTATTTCTTTCTTGATCCATTCATTCTTTAAATGTATGTTGTTTAGTTTCCACATTTTTGTGGGATTTTTCCCTCTTTTTTGCTGTTGAATTCTAGTTTCAAGGCTTTATGATCAGAAAATATGCTTGGTACAACTTCAATTTTTCTGAATTTGCTGATGTTGTTTTTGTGGCCCAGCATATGGTCAATTCTTGAGAATGATCCATGTACACTGGAGAAAAATGTATACTCAGTCACTTTGGGATGAAATGTCCTGTAGATGTCTATCATATCCAGGTGCTCTAGTCTTTTGTTTAAGGCCACTATGTCTTTGTTGATTCTCTGTTTGGATGATCAATCTAGAGCCGTCAGTGGTGTATTGAGGTCTCCAAGTATGATTGTATTTTTGTCAGTTTTTGTTTTAAGGTCAATAAGTAGCTGTCTTATATATTTTGGTGCTCCTTGGTTTGGTGCATATATATTAAGAATTGTTATGTCTTCTTGATTCAGTGTCCCCTTAGCCATTATGAAATGGCCAATTTTGTCTCTGAGTACTTTTGCTGTCTTGTAGTAAGCATTATCCGATATGAGTATTGCTACACCTGCTTTTTTTTGGATGTTATTTGCTTGGAGTATTGTTTTCCAGCCTTTCACTTTGAATTTGTTTTTATCCTTGTTACTTAGATGAGTTTCCTGTAGGCAGCATACAGTTGGATTTTCTTTTATTTTTAATTTATTTATTCATTTTTAGAGAGGAGAGAGAGAGGGAGAGACAGAGAGTGAAGGGGGGAGGAGCTGGAAGCATCAACTTTCATATGTGCCTTGACCAGGCGAGCCCAGGTTTTAAAGTGGCAACCTCAGCATTCCCAGGTCGATGCTTTATCCACTGCACCACCACAGGTCAGGCGGATTTTCTTTTTTAATCCATTATGCTACTCTGTGCCTTTTTATTGGTGAGCTTAATCCGTTTACATTTAGTTTAATTATTGATACTTGTGAGTTCCCTATTGCCATTTTATATCTTGCTTTCTGTTAGTTTTGTGTCTTGTTTGATCCTTTTCTTTCATTTTTCTATCTTTTGTTTTTATTTGGTTGTATTCCATACATCTTTCCACTGTTGCTATCTTTTTTATCTCATGTGCTTCTGTGGTGGTTTTTTTCAATGGTGGTTACCTTTGAGTAATGAAAAGGGTCCCTACCCTGTTCATTGTAGCGAACTATTTTGTGAGTACTTTTGCACTCCATCGTCCTTTGCTACTGTTAATCTCCATCTTCTCCCCCCATTTCTTTTTGTTGTTGTCACAGTTTAAATTTGGTTTTATTGTGTTCTTCTTGGAGCTTTTACTTGTGGCTCTGTTTTTCTTTGTTCTTTGTATCTGATTGGAGAACCCCCTTTAGTAATTCCTGGAGTGGGGGTTTTCTGATGATAAATCCACTCATCTTTTCTGTATCTGTGAATGTTTTTATTTCTCCTTCATATTTGAAGGATAGCTTTGATGGGTATAGTATTCGTGGCTGAAAGTTCCTCTCTTTCAGGACTTTAAATATTGGGGTCCACTCTCTTCTAACTTGTAGGGTTTCTACTGAAAAGTCTGATGATAATCTAATGGGCCTTCATTTATATGTTGTATTCTTCTTTTCCCTGGCTGCCTTGAGAATTTTTCCTTTGCTGTTGGTTTGTGTCAATTTCATTATGATATGCCTTGGAGTTTAGGTTTGTTGGGGTTAAGAATACTTGGAGTTCTGTTTGCTTCTTGAACTTGAGGCTTTAGTTCTTTCCACAGGCTTGGGAAGTTCTCATCTATTATTTGTTTGAGTATTTTCTTCATTCCATTTTCTCTCTCTTCTTTCTCTGATATACCTATTATTCTTATGTTATTCTTTTTGATAGAGTCAGATAATTCTTGTAGGGCTATCTCATTTTTTTTTAATTTTTGAGTCTCTTTCTTCTTCTCTTTGTTGTGCCTCAAGTTGCTTGTCTTCTCTTTCACTAATCCTCTCTTCTATCTGACCTGTTTTATTAGCTAAGCTTGTTACTTCGTTTTTCAGCTTGTGAATTGAGTTTTTCAACTCTGTTTGATTTGTTTTTATAGTTTCAATTTCCTTGGACATATATTCTTTGTGTTCATTGAGTTGTTTTCTGAGCTCCCTAAATTGCCTTTCTGTATTTTCTTGTATATCTTGTAGGATTTTTAGGATTTCTATCTTGAATTCTCTGTCATTTAGCTCCAAGGTTTCCAATATATTAAATTTTTTCTCCATAGATTTTTCCTCATCTAGCTGTGTTACCTCTCTTTCTTTTGTATCCATGATATTCGATTTTCTCTTCCTTAATGGCATCTGAGGGTGGTTTTGTTGATAGTATTAATGAGATTTAATAAAGAATAAAAAGTTAAAAAAATAAATAAAAAAATAAAAAATTGAAAAGTTGTTTTTTTTAAAAAAATAATAATGAAATAAAGAAAAATTAAATAAAAAAAAATTTTTAAAAAATGAAAAGGAAATTATTCCTCCCTCTTTTTTTTCTTTCCTCTCCTCTCCCCTCTTTCTTGAGAAAATTTTGTGGTGAACTCTGAATTATAATAAACAGTGCCTGTGATGGAGGGCCTGAATTGAGGAAAAGTAATAAAGGGCCAAAAAAAAGAAAGAAAAAGAAAAAAGAAAAAAAAGGGGGTATGGACCCACAAAAAGCAAATAAGGAAAAAATTTAGGTCAAGAATAAAATGATTTGCTTTTAGGTGTTGGTTGTCTAAGAGTTATGATGAGAGGAATTAGAGGAAAACAGAAAAATGGGGGGACAAATTAAAAACTTACTATTGTATTTAGTGGAACAAGAACTAGATAAAATGGAGAATCAGGGATGGGAGCACTGCTAGTGAGTTAAAAAGGTGAAGTAAAAACTCCCCAAAATGCCACAAACATAAGTTTGAGTTTCAGATAAGATAATTTGTTTGTAATTGAGGTTTGAATGGGAGGAGATGTAAAGGAGAAAGGAAGAAACTAATATAGAGGGAGAAAAGAAAGAGATAGAGAGAAAAAATGAGGGAACCACTAAAAGAAGAAAAAAGAAAGGAGAGAGAGAGAGAAAGAGAGAGAGAGAGTTAAGGGTTTTGGAGTGCAACCCTCATAGAGAGAAGGGAAGAGAAGAGAAAAGATAATGGGAGATGTAACACTTATGGATAGTGTAGTTCAAGGAGAGGAGAGAGTAAGACCAGCATAGAGTTAATCGGCCAAATTGGAGGAGGAAAAAAAGTATCAAGAATGAAGATAAGAGAAACAAATGAACAAATATAATAAAATGGGATAGGTTATAAAGTCTGCAGATTATTCTTTATTTTGAGAGGTTATCTTCTTGCTTTTTCTTTTCTCTCCCTCTTCCTGGTTGGTGACTCTGTACCCCAGGTTCTGCCCCTTTGGCATGCTCAGGTAGAGGTTTGCAGTTGATAAGTTTCTATGGCAGTGTCATGTATTGTGCTTTAGTCTCGTTGGCAGTCGAGGCTCATTAGCATTTATAGGCTCCGACAGTGAGAGAGTCTGTGTTCCTGGATCCTTTCTCCTAGTCTTTCCTTCCTCAATTAGTAGCCTGATAATCCAGCTATGGGGGTGCTGCTGCCTCTGCTTGTATAGTAAGAGGCTCAAAGAGCTGGCAACTCCCCACTCTATTCCCATTCAGCACAGGGCTCTGGGTAAGGCTCAGTCAGTCAGAGCTGCTAGCATAATCAGGCAGGGCTTCTGCCCACTCAAAGACCTCTGGTTCTGCCACTCTGTCCAGTAACACAGGTGGGCGCCCACTTTCGGGGTGCTTGGAGGAAACTCTCGCTCAGTATCTGCATGTGCAGACCAGGATATCCGGCCAGCAGTCTCACGCTCTGAGTGAAACCCCCAACTGCATGGAAAAGTTGCAGCCTTGGAATTGGCTCTCGCTCCGTCCCTGTGCGCGGCTTTTGCAAGGCGCTGGGGCGGCCCGAGATTCCGCTTTGGCCCACACAAAGGCCCTTGACTTTGCCCTTCTGTGTGATAACACGGGCGCACACTGCCGAGGTACTCAGAGAAATCTCTCACTCACTATCTGCGTGCGCAGACCAGGATATGAGGCCGGCCACGTTTCCCTCTGAGTGAAACCCCCACCAGCACGAAAAATTTCCACCGTTGGAATTAGTTCTCGCTCCCTCCCGTGCGTGGCTTTCCCAGGGTGCTGGGGCTGCCCAGAGATTCTGCTTTTGGCCCACAGAAAGGCCTCTGACTCTGCCTCTCTGTGGGGTAACATGGGCACCCACTCCTGGGGCTTAGGAAGAAATCTCTCGCCCACTAACTGCGCACCGACCAGGAGATCAGGTAAAATGGCTGCCCCGCTTGTCTTTCTTTGTTTGGGTTTGGCGCGAGTGTTAGCTTGTATTGCCCAGGTTGCCACAGGATCAGTTTTTCCTCGGCTTGGATCCCCTTGCCACAGCCTGATTCGGCCGTTTGTGCCGCGGCCTGGATCTATTCACCCCCTTTGCCCGCCTCAGTTTCTATATTCACAGTTACCAGAGAAAGCCTCCCTGTTTAGGTTAGTGAGGAAGGCGGAGCATTTCTTACTCCCTAATTCCTTCAGGGTTTGGTTATATATTTAGCCAATTTTTCACTGGACCATACCTTCGGGTGTATTGCGAAGCATCTGGAGGCTCCAAGTATAGGTTTTTCTGTTTCTGGTTGAAGATCTTGTTGAGTTTTGGGGGAGATTAATTGGTATTGCTTCTTACCCCGCCATTACTCTGACGTCATCCCACATGGCTTCTTTCTATCTCTTCTCCTTCTTTCCCTTTCAAAACTTTCTGGCGTGAAAATTTCTCTTCCAGCAAATATTTTTTTAAATAAATTTTTATTAATGTTAATGGGATGACATTAATAAATTAGGGCACATATATTCAAAAAAACATGTCTAGGTTATCTTGTCATTAAATTCTGTTGCATACCCCTCGCCCATAGTCAGATTGTCCTCCATCACCCTCTATCTAGTTCTCTGTGCCCGTCCCCATCTTCCTAACTCTCTCCCTCCCTCCCTCCTATGTCCTCCCTTCCCCCACCCCTGGTAACCACCACACTCTTGTCCATGTCTCTTAGTCTCGTTTTATGTTCCACCAATGTATTGAATCATGTAGTTCTTGTTTTTTTCTGATTTACGTATTTCACTCCATATAATGTTATCAAGATCCCAACATTTTGCTGTAAATGATCTGATGTCATCATTTCTTATGGCTGAGTAGTATTCCATAGTGTATATGTGCCACATCTTCTTTATCCAGTCTTCTATTTAAAGGCTTTTTGGTTGTTTCCATGTCTTGGCCACTGTGAACAATGCTGCAATGAACATGGGGCTACATGTGTCTTTACGTATCAATGTTTCTGAGGTTTTGGGGTATATAGCCAGTAGAGGGATTGCTGGGTCATAAGGTAGTTCTATTTGCAGTTTTTTGAGGAACCATCATACTTTCCTCCATAATGGTTGTACTACTTTACAGTCCCACCAACAGTAGATGAGAGTTCCCTTTTCTCCGCAACCTCTCCAACATTTGCTATTACCTGTCTTGTTGATAATAGCTAATCTAACAGGGGTGAGGTGGTATCTCATTGCAGTTTTGATTTGCATTTCTCTAATAACTAATGAAGCTGAGCATCTTTTCATACATCTGTTGGCCATTTGTATTTCTTCCTTGGAGAAGTGTCTGTTCATGTCCTCTTCCCATTTTTTTATTGGATTGTTTGTTTGTTGTTGAGTTTTATGAGTTCTTTGTAAATTTTGGATATTAGGCCCTTATCTGAGCTGCTGTTTGAAAATATCATTTCCCATTTAGTTGTCTGTCTGTTTATTTTGTTATTAGTTTCCCTTGCTGAGCAAAAACTTCTTAGTCTGATGTAGTCCCATTCATTAATTTTTGCCTTCACTTCTCTTGCCTGTGGAGTCAAATTCATAAAATGCTCTTTAAAACCCAGGTCCATGAGTTTAGTACCTATGTCTTCTTCTATGTACTTTATTGTTTCAAGTCTTATATTTAGGTCTTTGATCCATTTTGAATTAATTTTAGTACACGGGGACAGGCTGTAGTCGAGTTTCATTCTTTTGAATGTGGCTTTCCAGTTTTCCCAGCACCATTTATTGAAGAGACTTTCTTTTCTCCATTGTGTGTTGTTGGTCCCTTTATTGAAGATTATTTGACCATATATATGTGGTTTTATTTCTGGGCTTTCTATTCTGTTCCATTTGTCTGAGTGTCTATTTTTCTGCCAATACCATGCTGTTTTGATTATCATGGCCCTATAATATAGTTTAAAGTTAGGTATTGTAATGCCCCCAGCTTCATTCTTTTTCCTTTAGATTGCTTTGGCTATTCGGGGTTTTTTATAGTTCCATATAAATCTGATAATTTTTTGTTCCATTTCTTTAAAGATATCATAGGAATTTTGATGGGAATTGCATTAAATTTATATATTGCTTTGGGTAATATGGCCATTTTAATTATATTTATTCTTCCTATCTAAGAACAAGGAATATTTTTCCATCTCATTGTGTCTTTTTCTATTTCTCTTAATAAAGCCTTGTAGTTTTCGTTATATAGGTCTTTTACATTCTTTGTTATGTTTATTCCTAGGTATTTTATTTTTTTTGATGCAATTGTGAAGAGGATTATTTTTTTAAGTTCGTTTTCTAATATTTCATTGTTGGCATATAGAAAGGCTATGGACTTTTGTATGTTAATTTTGTATCCTGCGACCTTACTGTATTGGTTTATTGTTTCTAATAGTCTTTTTGTGGAGTCCTTTGGGTTTTCGATGTATAGGATCATATCATCAGCAAAAAGTGATACCTTTACTTCTTCTTTTCCAATATGGATGCCTTTTATTTCTTTGTCTTGTTTGATTGCTCTGGCCAGAACTTCTAGCACCACGTTAAATAAGAGTTCTTCCAGCAAATATTAGTAAAACAACTGCCCTTCCCAAACAGGAAGATATTTTGCAATTTCACGTACTACATATATACCTGGTGTTGCCCAGCCCCTAATGCAAAGTATAAGCTAGCAAACAAAAATTATATTTTACAAACTTATTTGCTGAACATTACTAATAGTATGTAAGTGATTATTAACAACAGCCTCTCTAGTATATTCCAATCCACTGGAGCACTTTCACCTAGTTCTATGCACAGAAGTGGAGTCAGGATTCTGATGATGATCAGGAATGGCATCTTGCAGGTCATTACAGTCCTGGTTGCTCCTTGGGCTCCGTAGTCCTTTGCAGCATCAACCTGTAATGGATTTGTTGGGTTACTGTGAGTGCTTCAGGTGTCTCGTGGTTCATCAGTGTTGGTTCTTTTGACTCAAGTATGGTGAATCCAGGGCACTGTACCTGCAATTTTAATGGCAGTCAGAGTAGCCAAGACAACTATTTGTGGACCTGTCCAAACTGGTTGGAGTGATTTCTTTTTCTAATCCTTAACCCATACTAAGTCCCCAGGTCAATAGTGGTGGGTCCAGTTTCCTAGTGCAAGGAAACCCTTACTAGAATATCCCAGGCTATCTTATGGAACATTTTTCCTAACATCCAGAGTTGGGTCGAGAGGCCTAATTCTCCTACCTCTTGAGGATTTCCTTTTAGGTTATTAATGATGGGTGGGGGGCTCTCCCATATAAAATCTCAAAGAGGGAGTATCCTGTGGGTCTAGGAATGCATCATTCTACAGCAAGGTGAGGGGTAGCATGTCCCTATTCATGGGAGGCCCATTTCCTGGCAGAACTTAGCTAGAGTAGTCTTTAAGGTTCAATTAATGCATTTAACTTTCTCTGAACTCTGAGGCTGGTATGCAGCATGTAGTTTCCAGTTGATTTTTAATATTTTTGCTGTTACCTGAAGAATGGTTGACACAAAGGCAGGCCCTCTTTGCCACTTGGTCAGTGAAACATTTTCCAAGCTTATTGGATTCTTTTTTGATGTCCTTTGCAGTGTATGACTGCTACTCCTTTGGATTACCAGACTGTTTCCAGTAGTTGAAGTTTTTTTTTATTTCTTTACCCCAAGCTGTGAGTAGTCCTTTTTCCTTATAAATTGTTTCATGCACATGTAGGGTTGTGAAGATATATTTAGAGTTAGTGAAGATGTTGACCTTCTTTCTCTCTGAATACCGTAGTGCTTAGATTAGTGCCCATACATAGTTCTGCTCTTTGAGTGGACCATCCCTGTCATAATGCTTCTGCCTTGATGACATGGTCCTGGGCATTCACTGCATATACAGCTTTCTGTTCTCCATTTTGGTGAAGCTATTCTCATCTGTGAACAATTTCAATTCAGCTTCTCTTAGGGAGGTGTCTATTAAATCAGGCCAGCTTTAGTAGACCACATCCATGGTTTCCTCACAGTCATGATCTCACGGTCCAGCTTCAGTGAGGAGGAATGTGGCTGGGTTCAGGTTCAGCATGTATACTGTTTCTTATGTCACCAGTGGGTTTTCGCACTACAATCCCTCATAGTGTGCCATCTTGGTGCTGGTGAAACCCTAGTACCTGGTTATGCATCAGGATTTTCACTCCATGTGGGACTTTCACGTGGACGTCTGGCCTAAGGTGCGCTTGTCAGCCTCTCTGCCTAGCATGGAGGCTAATGCTCTGAGACAAGTGAGCCACCCAGTGGCCACTGGGTTGAGCTGTTTAGACAGATAGGATACTGGTCTCTGCCACGGCCCAACAGTCTGGGTGAGGACCCCTAGTGCTACATTATCTTTCATGCATTTTTTTTTACAGAGAGAGAGTTAGAGAGATGAATAGACAGGTGGGAACAAAGAGAGATAAGAGGCCTCAATCATCAGTTTTTTGTTGCGACACCTTAGTTGTACATTGATTGCTTTTTCATATGTGCCTTGACTGTGGGCCTTCAGCTGACCAAGTAACCTCTTGCTCAAGCTAGCGACCTTGGGTCCAAACTGGTAAGCTTTATTCAAACCAGATGAGCCTGTGCTCAAACTGGCGACCTCAGGATCTTGAACCTGGGTCTTCCACATCCCAGTTCAATGTTCTATCCACTGTGCTGCCACCTGGTCAGGGATCCAAAATAATCTAAACATAATATGGGTCAAATAAGTTTGCAAATATGATGTATATGTTTGCTCACTTATAGTTTGCATTGGGTGTGGGGGACAGGCTGTAAGCAGGCAGGGTCATTATAGCCTAAGGCTTAGTTTTGAGACTAATACTTTCCCAACCTGGGGTTGTGCACTCTCATGAGGAATCCCTTTATGTCTCAGATAAGTGACTGTATCAGAGACATTCTTGTTTGTATATTGGATTAAAGGTTTTGATTTCTACACTATAAAATGGAGCAGACCAGCAGTTTGCTCTCTCTTGGTTCCTGAGATTAGCATTAGAGAGGAGAGCAGAGAAAGGCCACATGGAAGAGAGAAGAAGCAGCCAAGATGGAAGAGTGCTGAAGGAGAAGCCAGTATGTGCAGTTTGTGCAGAGAGAAGAAGATGGGAAACAGAGGTGAATAAGGCTGGTGAGGTAGAAATCTTTGATTCTAGAAAACTTGGATAAGTCAGTGGCTTTGGGAGCACTGAATGGAAAGGGAATTGTTTTCGCACTGTGTATTTCTTGCCCACTGGGATCAAGCTAGGATAAAGATGATGGCCCACCAGTTCTTGGCTCAGTTGTTTCATTATCATCTGTCTGAATCAAATGCAAACCTGCATGGGCCAGATGGATATGATGGTGGCCATGTCTACTAGCCTTACATGTAATTAGATTTCTTCAACAAGCCCCTCTCTCAACCAGAGTACTGCTTTGAAAGTACCTGTGCCTCACCAGGCAGTGGTGCAATGGAAAGAATCAGACTGGGACACAGAGGAACCAGGTTCCAAACCCTGTCTTCAGAATGGGCTTACCAGATTGAGCTATGGGTTGCTGGCTTGAGCATGAGATCATAACATGACCACATAGTTGCTCGATTAACTTCAAAGGTCGCTGGCCTGAGCCCAAGGTTGCTGGCTTGAGCAAGGGATCATAACATGAACACATAGTTGCTTGATTAACTTCAAATGTCTCTGGCTTGAGCAAGGGTTCACACAATCTGCTGTAGTCCCCTGGTCAAGGCACATACAAAAAAGCAATCAATGAACAACTAAGGTGCCTCAACAAAGAACTGATGTTTCTCATTGCTCTCCCATTCTGTCTTTCTGTTCCTATCTGTCCATCTCACTGTCTGTCAAGAAAAGATATTTGTTTTGCAGAGATCAATTTAATAACTAAAATTTATTTCATTTCCAAATTTCAATTTAAGCATTTGAAATGTAATCATACTCTAAGTCTTTTAAGTATCTCAATGGCATCCTACTTATTTATTTAAGCTGATGGCTTGGACAAGGATAAGCTACATATCCTTTTTCATAGCTTCCTGTAACATGATAGAAGAAACTGCAACGTGTACCTATATCAGTGATGGGCAATTTTTTGAACTCAGTGTGTCAAAATTCACCAAAAAACTGAGCATAACTCAGGTGGTGTGTCACAAACAAAAATGTATAATTATAATATATAACTGTATTTAGTAAACCAAAAACTAATTATTTAACTTACCTGCTTAGTGACTTCATTGTTCATCTGTCAGTCAGTTTCTTTTGTTGGTTTTGGTATTATTTAACTTGTTTGGGGTGCCGAGAACTAAGATAAGTGAGGGGGAGGGGGAATTCTTTAAGTAACCTGCCTATTAGTGACATTTTTGTTGCTGAATTTCACTTCAAGCCCAAGCAAGCGCTACTAACTTCATCTGTTAATTTGTTTCTCTTGTTGGTTTTGATATTATTTAACTCTGAGAATAAGGTCTCACAAAAGTATGTAGAGGGAAAAATTGTGAGTAAAGCCATTGCTATATTTTTCAGGGTGGTAAAAGTGTCTGGTAATCGGTTCCAGGCACTCCAAATTTCCTGTTTTTAGTGGCACTCTTCTTGATTCTCCAACCAACACCTTTCCAGATTCTCAAGCTTTGATCTCAAGTCGACAAACACCTGAGCCCAGATGCTGTCTTGAAATTCTGCAAGTTGCATCTTATGTAAATTAAGATGGCTCCCACTATTGCTAATAGTGGGAAATGGCACCCATAGCACAGGCCTTTGCCTCTCCCAGCCTCCTCCTCACTTATCTCAGTAATGATGGTCAATTAGAAATCCACGACACCCCAGAACAGTAGATTGGATGGTTGCTGTGGTTATGTGGTTGCTTTAATGGCAGTCACAGGGCCCCCAGAGATGCCTCCCCATGGCATTCTGCTGCTCCCTTCTCCGCTGGCTGGAAGTGAGGTCAATGATCCCCTAATGACCTAACTGGAAGTCCCAGAACTAGACTCTCTGTGCTGGAGTTCTGTGGTTTTGGCCTACAGACCTCTGGCATAGAGTGTCTACTCGACAGCAAATGTTTTATCCTCAACTCTGAACCTGGCCATGCAGAAGCTGAGGATGAAATGTCCTTCTTGGCATGTGGCCCCATACTTCTCTGGTATGTGGCTGCATTCAGTTGAAAATGGCTACACGTGTCAGTGCTGACACACGTATCATAGGTTCACCATCATGGACCCAGATGTTCCTTTCATTCACTAATGCTTATAATGAGGGCTTCAAAAACCTCTGGAAAGCAGAGTAAGATTTTGAATGTATGTTTTTTCTTCCTTTTCACTCTTACAAAAATCATGTCAGCTGAATATTACAAGATTGAGGGCTTCATTTCTTTTCTTGTTTACAGTTAAAATCTATTTGACAAGATAGACACAGATTGACCCATCAATAAAACAATGGATGATGTTATGATTAAGATGAGATAAAATACCACTATCAGGTAAGAGCTTTGCTCACTTGAATAAATCAATTGTTTTCCTGAAGCTCAACTGCATTGTGCAAATCCCATCAGTTTCCCTGATGATAAGAAACTTGACAGTGTTGTTTAAAAGTCTGGATGATGAACAACTAAATGGACAAACTCCTCTATGCCCTGAAATGTAATAATGTAACCTTTTAGATTCATAGTTTAACTTTCTTAAGTATCACAAATAAACTTATCAACCATATAGAGAACTCCCATGCAAAATAAGTAAATAGCTCAATGAAAAAACTATCACATCATGTGCCACACCCCCACTACCAAAAAAAAAAAAAATCTGTAGATTGTTGTGATTTACAGAGAAGAAAAGTGGTTTAATTATTTTTTAAACTCAAGTTTAGGAAGAGAAATTTACCCAAGACAAATGGTGTGCATTTGAATCCTATAAAAATAAAATCAAAATAAAGCTATGTCTAAATTAGACAACCCAAAAGAGAAAAAGGGTAAGAGATATTTTCAGTCTTGAATCATCTGAATAATTGTCTTAATGTTTTTTTAATTTTTCTGAATTGAAAAGCATGGAGGCAAAGAGACAGACTCCTGCATGTACCCAACTGGGATCCACCCTACATGCACACTAAGGGGCAATGCTTTGCCCATCTGTGGTGCCGCTTGTTGCAAAGGGAACCATTCCAGCACCTGAGGTAGAGTCCATGCAGCCATCCTCAGTGCCCAGGTCAACTTTGCTCCAATGGAGTCTTGGCAGCAGGAGGGAAAGAGAGAAAAATGAGAGGGGGAAGTGTGGAGAAGCAGAAGGGCACTTCTCCTGTGTGCCCTGGCTGGGAATTGAACCCAGGACTTCACACTCTGGGCCAACGCTCTACTACAGAGCCATCCAGCCAGGGCCTTAATGTTATGTTTTATATGTATAAAGAATTCTGAAAATCACCAAAAATCACAGAGTGCTCAAGTTGGATATGTCCACTGAGTTCATCTGGTCCAGTTATTTTCAAATGGAAAAACTGAGACACAAGGACAGCTATGACTTGTCCTCACAGCTTTTTAGCTGCATGAAGACCAGAACCCCAGATCCTAGGAGTCTTCATTATGAAAAACCACCTATAGTTTCTTATCTTGTATAAATCAGACATTATGCAACAATCGTGTTCGGAAAAATAGAATTTAATATAGTTTTGAGCCCCCCCCCAATTTCTCTCCTATCTGTAAGACTTAAACAAACCAATCGAATACATAGAGCCATAAGAAGAATTAAATGATGAGCTCTGGAAGAATTCATCATTCAAACCTGTCATGGAGTGTATTTTCTCTCAAATCAGACTCTCCTAATTCCAAAAGACAGTAACAAACAAGGTAATCTCACAGCTCAGCAGTAAAGCTACTTTTAATTCTAGAAGTGATCACTGGGTTCAATAGACAGACTGAAGCAGCACTTAAAGTTGGATGTGCCTGCATGTGATAAACTTTGGGTCTTGGCTGTGTGTTAACTTCTCTGCCACCCTTACGGGGTGTGTCTTTGGTTAAGTATGTGTGTATGTATTTCTCATAAGTTTTCAATTGTTTCAGTTAAATATTTTTAAGGCTTCTTGGAAGAGCTAAAAATCAATTGTAGTTATGTTTTGAACTTAAACCCTCCAGTTTTCAACCTTTTCATGTTCACATGACAGCCATGGTCTTATTCATTTGTTCATTAAGGAAATATTTATGGGAGAGTTATTATGTTTCAAAACACTGTCAGGTGTTGATGATGTGAAGGTGAAAGGGGCTGGAGAAGTGATGGCCTTGGCCAAGGTCACCCAGATAGACTTCCTTCACCTATTCTATCTGTCTAACCTTCATTTTATAAGCCAGAATGTACTTTATATTCATGTTATAGCTAAGATTTTGTCAAGACTAAATATGTTCAAAAATTTCAGGTAACTAGATCTGACAGATAATTAGCTTAAATTTTTTCAGGGTGAAGTTGATAGCAAACATAAAATAATATTTAAAAATAAAATTATTAAAAATAATTTTTAACTAATAACAATGTGGATGTTTAGGAAAATATGGATCAGATGCATTTCTAGCCTGCACTCAGAAATGACATTCATTTTTGTGGTCTTTTGCCAGTATCAACAGATGCATATGACTTGCTGACATTTTATATTACATACTATATGTTCAGAATAGAGAGTTATACATTACTTTCATTCCCATTCCATTTCAACCAATCTTTTTAAAGAGTCAGAGAATCTACTGTACTAAACAGCAACTCTCATTCCTTAGCAAAACACATTAAAATGAGGCGATTTCAAGTGCTTCAGCTACCCTGTGAAGGCTACCTGAATAAACTGAAAATATTGTGCATATAGCAAATTAATAATCTTGAAACAGGATAATCTGTTTTAAGTCCTATGTCCACCACAGGAATCTCAAATCCTTTCTTACATGTTATATATACATTTGTGAATGAAGCATACCTGGCAGTTATATTCTGCTGTTCAACCAAAGGTAGATAGCCAAAGAAGTCACTTTGCTGTAATATTACCACAATAACAGCAACAAACTTACCATCCCACATCTCATGTTTTAACTCGAGACTTTGGAATACAGTGATACCAATTCCATTAATGAATTCATAATTTCTATTTTTGGGTTTGCATGCAAATCTGTCTCTTATTTTATAAAATATAAATTTATTAGAACAGTTATAGTATTAGAAGTTTATGATACAAAGCCATTGGCTGTGGTAGGGGAGTGGGGCATATCTCTATTTGAATTGTTTTTGTTGATTTTAATAGTCTGATACTTTCATGAAAAAGTGGCAATATGTTTTTTAAAACACGTAGTTTTACCCTTAATATGTAAATTATGACCTTAACTTGTAAACATTTAAACAGTATATATCAAGGCAAAGGGGATGGTTGCAGTACTACTTTGCACTAATTCCTCTTAAGATGCTGAAGAATTTTTAAACTCATTCAAATGCTCAACTTAGTGAATATTTATTAACTGAAAGCTAACTACAGCATAAAATACCTATGTAAACAGTTTATCCAATAAAACAATATTATTAAATCATATTTTCAATATTTTGCCTATTAACAGCCCAAAATATGACATTCATTTTTGAAAAAATGTCAATATTTGGCACAGAAGTCTATTTACACAAGAGCTTGTTTCATTTGCCATTTATTCCAAAACTTGAGAACAATTATTTGCAACTATATCTAACAGTATTTGTACAAGTACTTTCAAGCTGAAATACTGCTAAAAATTCCAACACACATGCGATTCAATATGTTTACATAACATTGTTTATTATAAAATCTGTGCCTCTAAGCACTTTATAGGATGTGAATACAGGACTCATATAAGAGGATATTATGCTGAGCAGAAGAGTTCTGTGTTCAATTTTGTTGAAATAGGTTGCCTACTCAGATTGTTCAGGAATGTTATTGGGCCATCAAGGAATCATTTTGATAGCTCAATTCAAACATAACCACAGCAAATTGTCAAGTATAATAACTTACATAGCTACCAAAAAACTGGTAGCACAAGCAGCATTGGTAAAACACATTCTTATTGTGCAGATCGGCTCTGTTTTAAGCAAAGTTGATATTAAAAATCCAAATATATAAAACATAAATTAGGGAGTGATTATTTGTATTATAAAATGGTTTTTCTGCCTTATAAAAGGATTCATACTTTGCCTCTAAATGGCAGGTCCCCTAATGCTTTTTTTTTTTTTTTTACAGAGACAGAGTCAGAGAGAGGGATAAACAGGGGCAGACAGGAACGGAGAGATGAGAAGCATCAATCATTAGTTTTTCTTTGCGCATTGCGACACCTTAGTTGTCCATTGATTGCTTTCTCATATGTGCCTTGACCGCAGGCCTTCAGCAGACCGAGTGACCATTTGCTCGAGCCAGCAACCTTGGGTCCAAGCTGGTGAGGTATGCTCAAACCAGATGAGCCGTACTCAAGCTGGCGACCTCGGGGTCTTGAACCTGGGTCCTTCCGCATCCCAGTCCAACGCTCTCTCCACTGCGCCACTGGATAGTCACTCCCCTAATGCTTTTAAAATACAATTTGATTTATAAAACTTCAATTTATACAGGACTTTTCACAACAATGGAAAGAAGTAAAGTACACCTGCACACAATACTTAATCTTTTCTCTCGATATTTAGGTTAAGTGTCTTGTCATTTCATTGGTAAGACACTTATGCCAAAACACTATCTTTGAAGCCACTGATATATAAAGTAAATATTGACTCGAAAACATGGATATCCCAGAAAATTTAAGTAGGTTTGTGATTTTGTATTTACATTGTTTTACAATGGAGATCTTTAGATAGCACATGTATATAGTTATGTTCAAGCCATAATATTGGGTGTTCCTTGCAGAAATTTCTTTTATGTGTTTTTCTTTCCTTTTTAGCTATGCAACTCTAAAGAGATGTTAATGATGGTTACAGTGTAGCTATTTTATTTATGTTATATCAGTTTATACCTCATTGCACAAAATCACCTTTAAAAATACCACTTCCTTCATTTAATACTGTTCCCACTGCTTAATCTGGGTGATTGCAATTTATATCCTTTATTAGTACTAAGCTTACTGTGGAGGATAGGACAATGGGGTGGTGCAGAGATCCTATATGCTGTATCTCTGTGCCCTTTCAGTAAGAAGCAAAGGGCCTGGAAACTAACAAACAAACACTCAATTCATTGAATAAATGAAGAAATGACTGGGTTAGGAGAACTGTCTAAAAGGCTTTCTTCACTCCAGCATGCAAGCTAATATGTTTCTAGAATGTTTAAAATCAAAATTAATTTCCAGAATCTAAAAAATCACAGAACCTCTTTCTCATTCTTTATACTTTTGATAAAATCTATAAAATATTAAGCCCTTGATTTAATTTTACTTAGAAAATTAAATCATCTTAGAGGTCAGGACAAAGAAGAGGAAACTGAAGAGTCATTTCCTTACTTACCAACTGATGGAGTGAACTAACAAGGCACACAGGTAGACCAAAGTCCAGAACTAAATTAGACTCTTGGCAACTGTGTCCAGACTGAGAAGTGGTACTTTTGAATGTTTCAATACAAACCTAGCCATAGGTATATTCAAAAATAGTGAAAGCAAGTAATTAAGAGCTAGAATCAAAGGGAATTACCATGTGCTATTTGTAGGGCCAGACATATAGATCTGTTCCAGGCAAGGCCAGGGAAGTTCACATTCTGTTAAATGGAACTATTTCACTGTGTTGACACTCATACTCATTATAAGATGAATGTGAAATAAGTTAAATAGCAAAATCCAGTTGTAGGAGATAAAAATCAAAATTCTAAAATAAGCTATGTTTGAAAGTACTTGACTGGATAAAGCAAAACAATATAATCAGTGGGGATGTTAGTAAGTTAATAAACATAGTGTCTGTTATTGCATTAAAAATAAAGCTTCAAAGTACATGGTGTATTATGCCTTTGAATTAAATATTCTGGGGCACATTAAAATGATTTATCTTAAAATCTAATATAGCCCTGGTCAGTTGGCTCAGTGGTAGAGTGTCAGCCTGGCGTGTGGATGTCCTGGGTTCAATTCCCGGTCAGGGCACACAGGAGAAGCACCGATCTGGTCTCCCCTGCTCTCTCTCTCTCTTCCCCCTCCTGCACCATTGGCTCCAGCAAGTTGGTCTTAGGCACTGAGGATGCTTCCAAGGCCTCCACCTCAGGCACAAAAAAAAAAAAAAAAAAAAAAAAAAAAAAGGCTCCAGCTGCAATAGCTGCAATGAAACAATGGAGCAATGACCCCAGATGAGCAGAGAACTGTCCCCTAGTGGGTTTGCCAGGTGGATCCTAGTTGGGGCACATGCAGGAGTTTGTCTCTCTGCCTCCCTTCCTCTCACTAAAACAAAACAAAACCAAAAAACAAAACCAAAAACCTAATACAAATGAAGCACATATTAAACAGTGTGAGAATCTAAAATTAAATGATAATTATTAAGCAGGATAGTTTATGAATCTGAATTCTTCCAAGAGGCCTCTTTAAAAGACTATTAAGCTACTTCTATTTAAAATTAATGGATTTATTTTTTTTCCCATTTTACAAGAATGACTTTACTTTCAGCACAATAAGAACAGATGCTGAAGTGGAATCATACATTGGTAGTTCTAGTCATATCATCTAAACCTAAAAGCTATCTTAATACATATACAAATTTGCCTTCATAATCACTTCCAAAAATACCTATGTCTGTATTCTGTATTTATTATTGCACCAAATGAAAGCAGCCATAACAGGATTTTTGCAGATATTTTATGTATAAATACATCACTCAATGAATAATGGTTTCCAGGACATAGCTCCAAGATCAACTCACAAAATACTCTAGCTCCTTTTCTGTGAAATTTAAAAACTTTGTATATTAACTTTTTTGTGGGTCATTTCAGCCCACCATTTTCAATTTTGATCTAAATAGATTTAAATAGGAATTATAATCTCTAATTAAAGAATGAACACGTTAGCCATCACTGTAGAGATTTAGAGATTCTAGGTTGTTAAGAGACAATTTTTTCTTAAATTACCTTTACATTTATATACACACAATTACCTTCTATTGTTCAAAAAACTATTTTGAACCAGTCATTATTAATCTAAGTAATTTGGATCTAAGTAATTTCTAATTGAAAGCCTGTCATATTAACTGTTTATAGTGACAGATGAAATACTATTAGTCATTTTAAAGCTTTAAAAGTGAGTTATCAGGATCTACTTCAATCTCCACAGGATAATAAAGAATTATTATGTTCAGTAACCTATTTATGAAAAGAAAACAGTGTGCTTCTTTCAGATGCCATCAATTGCTTTAATAAGGATTTGAAAAGCTGGACTACTTTATATGCAGATCACCATTCCAGTTGCATAAGGATTTACAATAGGCAAAACAAAACTATTTTTTGTTGTAAAGAAGGGTTGTTTGTTTAAATCACACAATAATGTTTGCATCTAAAATTATTTACAGGCTAATAAAGCTTCATAAATGTTATATAGACTTGGGTTAGATAAAAAATCATTTTAATGTTAAAACCAAAACAAAATGCTTGCTCAAACCGACAAGAAAAATTCAAAAAACATATGCTTAAAGAAGACAGATTGTAAAAATGCTTTCTTCATTTCGGTACTTATTAATCAATTTGGAGGTGCAAACAGCACATGATTGAGTAGCACCCCGTTGATGCTTCAGTGAACTCAAGAGGAAAAGACTGCTTTCTTCAAACATGTGAAAATTGAGAAGAATTTTGAATCTGACATTTTAATTTTAAAAGAAAGTAATGGGTACATTTGTCTTTTGTGCCTTGAATTTGCAGAGAACTTACTTGGAAGTTTTAATCTCACGGTTGAAGTCTTCTTTCAAAGTATTTAATGGCTCGTACGTCTTTATTAAATGAGGTGTGTGGCGGCCTCTACTGGTGCATGTACATAGAAAATGTTTCAACAGGCAGAAAAAATATCAATTTCAATTAAAAAGTTAGAAATACAGACTCTATCATTTAAATATATAAAAATATTTAATTTAATGCAGAAAAAATATATTACAGGTTGTGTAATGTACTCTTAATTAGTAAAATAATCTAAAATACCATGTTAGTGTAAAATGATTTACAGAACAGCATTAATTGTTCAGTTCACTCTGATATTGGGTTAAATATATTTTATTAATGAATTACTAATCCTGACTGAGGCTGTTTTATTATCTTTAGTCCACTGTTAAATCTCCTTAGTTAAATTAAATAAAATTACTTAGAACAAACCCAGTGGAAAGGAAATATTTTACAGTTAAATCTATAAAGTCCTATAACTGTAATCATTTGATGACAAGCTGGTTTCCATAACTCAAGCAAACTGTATGTTGACTTAATATAGCTGACATTTTGATCTACTTTTACAGTGTTTTAATTTCAAAAATACAACACATTAAAATATGTTCAATTTATCAAAGCTAAAAGCAACATTTGAGTAATGTACCTGAAGTACAAAATAATGTTTAGTAGCTATACTTGATAACTGATGATGAAAATACCATATACCATTATTTACAAAAGAATTTATAATCTGAAAAGATCTTTGGAGATCTTCTACAAAATACACTAAACAGTCATTTTCATTTGAAAAGTTTGCTTACTTTTTCTTCATTCACTATAATCTCCTTTTCCCATCCACCACTGGAAAAACAGAAGAAGAATAAAGAAACAAAACTATAAACAAAATACATGAAAAAATGCATTGTGGAAACATTCACGTTCAATGATGATTCCTAAAGAGAGAGGGAAAAAAATGGTGTGGGAAGCAAGAGAGAAATAATTTAAAGGAAAGCTTGTAAAAGCAGTATTACTGCTTCACCTCATACCCCAAACATTTTCAAAGTCCCAGAATAACCCTGGAAAAAAGGAGAACACAAACAGGAAAACAAATGTCATGCTCCCAATAGTTTGGAGCAGCATCCTTTGATGCTATAGGATTATAAATGATTTCCTTTCATAGCTGACTGATTGCAGTTTGTTTTTCCAGAACTTCGAGGTAGTCTGGTTCTGATTGCAGCTTAGCTTGCAGTAAAGGGTGGTCAGATTTTGACTGCCCCACAAAGCATTTCCTGGGAGTTCCATATAAAATGGTTTTATTGATTCTGTCCTGGTTTAGCCGTCGAGATTCACATGAAGGGGCGAACTGCCTTTTAGGTAAGGTACAAAAGTTATAGTGGACTAGTCCTGCACTGGGGAGTTCCTTGACTCGCTCAGCAATATTCTGATACAGCAGCTCAGGCTCTCTTAACATGGTCTGCTTTTCTTGCAACTCAGTGGCACTTACAGTGTAAGCAACAGTAGCTGGCTCATCTTTATTCTCCTCCAGGTGGTCATAGCTGAATTCTTGCAGGTTTCGGTAATAAGCTACTGGGTCTCCTTCTTTCTGCATGTAAATGGGGTTTTGGCACATCTGCCCCACAGGTGGGGGGATATAGTTATAGACATGGCCATCCGTTTTATCCTGAGTTTCACTGTTGTAAGACCCATACTGTAACTGAAAGGAACTTACATCTAAGTTGTTGACACTCCTTGGCACACTTGGCTTCCCCTTTCGGCGTTTCAGGACAAAGACGAATAAACCAGCCCCAAAACAGACAGATAAAATAAAGACAACAAGCAATCCTAAAATTAAGACAGAAAGTGGGACTTCAGTGTGTAGTTCAGGATAGGGACTGGGAGACACACTAAGCAACCAAGGTGTGTTTGTGTTGTGATTCATTGACAGAATAGTTCCATCTGAGAAGTTTGGACCATCTGGACAGATAGCCTCCTTCCTCAGAAACTTCAGAATCTCCCCTGCATGCTTAGCAGGAGACTCACATGTAACCTCATTAATGATGACAGGGGAATTGGCATGCTCTGTCCAGTCCTTTAGTCCCATAATGTCACAGGTACAGTCCCATGGGTTCTCTTGTAGATCTATCTGGATAAAAGCTGGAAGCTGATCCAGAACCCCTTTCACAGGAAGGTAAGAAAAATGGTTGTTTCTCAGATTCAGCCTGGTCAGGGCCATGCCACCAAATATGTTATCAGGTAAGGACCTCAGCAGGTTGTTATTCAGAAACAGTAGCTGTAGGTTAATCAAAGCATCAAAGGTCAGTGGCTTAATTTCCTTAATGACATTATACTCTAAATAGAGATACTGCAAGCTTTGCAGTCCACTAAACATAGAAGGATAGAGAACTTCAAGGTAATTGCCATTCAAATAAAGTCTGCGTAAACTGGTCAGGTTTGTGAAGGCACCTTCCTGAATGACTGCAATCCTGTTATTCCCCAAATGTAACAAATCCAAAGAACTATAATCTAAGAGGTCATTCTTATAAACAATTTGAAGATAGTTCCCCGTCAGGTAGAGTTTCTTTGGACTGGTAGGTTTGGGCTGCAGGTCAGATATATTAGTGAACTTTCTTTCTTGGCAATTGACATTTAGACCATTGTCTGAGCTCTGAGAGGTGCACACACAGCTGCTGGGGCAGGTTAGAAGCATAGGGGACTTGGTCTGGTACACCATGATTGGGCCAAAGCTTTGCCTATCTTTTGACACAGTGACCCGGGGAGTTGGACGATTTCTCATTTTCGGTGGTCGGCTGGCTTTTGGAGCCCTGGTTGGGTTGAGAGCAGGATTCATTGTAGGTGACAGCTTTTGGATGTGTGTGTCAGCATGGCCACTCTTCTGACTGGAGTCACTGGAACTTTTTCTAGGACAGAGGTCTTGCCTGGTCAGTTGGGTCACATCTTTTCCATGCAATCTGAAGGGAGTTTCACAGACAATCTCCCCCACGAAAACAGTTATGGTGTCCAGCCAAGCCTTGAGAGGAAGTAAGTCACAAGTGCAGTTCCATGGGTTTTCCTCCAGCTGAATCTCCATAATCCCTCCGATATGTTCAAGGACACCAGCAAAAGGCATCACTTTCAGCCTATTTCCTCTCAGGTCTAAGTGGGTCAGCAAGACGAACCGGAACACATTGCTGGGCAGCGACAGCAGAAGGTTATCATTCAGGATGAGTACTTTGAGCTTATTTAGTTTGCTAAATGTCCCTGCTTCAATGGCACTGATGTAATTGTAGTCAGCCTGGAGGTACTCGAGGTTTTCCAGGCCCAGGAAGGTGTCCTCCCTCAACACCTCGAGCTTGTTGTTGTTAAGGTGTAGTCTCTTGAGGGTTTTCAGGCCACTGAATGCGCCAGTTCGGATCTCCTGCAGCCCATTGTTACCTAAGTGGAGAGTCACCGCGTTGGAGTAATTGACAAACTCATTGGGGTACAGTCTTGTCAGGAGGTTTCCATTGAGGAAAAGCTGGTAGATTCGATACTGGGGAGGCTGGAGCAGGTTGACAGTTGTAAATCCTTTGTTTTCGCAGTTAATATTCAGTACATTTTCTTTCTCTTCGCACAGGCAGCGGATCTTGCAAATGTCTTTGGCACTTTTGCGACTCGCTGTCTGTAAGAACCCGGCCACGGTTAACACACTGAGGAGCCAAACGCCGCTCAGCATCTTTAGGCACCGTTGGTATCAGCTCAAGTACCTACAGGCAAACCTTGGAAGGGGGGAGAAGGAAAAAGCAGGGTGCGGGGAGGGGGGTGGGGGGAAGAAACAAGGAAGCCCGATTAAAATGGCAAAGCAAGGAGGCAGAGTGGGAGGGAAGGAGAACTCAGGGAGTGGACGGGAAACATATGGCAGAATGAAATCATTGCGTTTTTCAAGCAGTTTTTTCTCTCACGACCCCCCCCCCCCGGCGTCCCACAGCCCACCCACACACTCGTCCTGGAACACACAGGCTTGCACTTGATGTCCCCGCGGG
The DNA here is from genome assembly GCF_036850765.1 of Saccopteryx bilineata. Classification (NCBI taxonomy): domain Eukaryota; kingdom Metazoa; phylum Chordata; class Mammalia; order Chiroptera; family Emballonuridae; genus Saccopteryx; species Saccopteryx bilineata. The sequence continues at coordinate 84,350,246 of NC_089502.1, read as the reverse complement.
TCGAAGCCAGCCGCAGTCATTAGTAACGGAGTTGTCCTACTAAATCCAGCCCATCTCCTCCTCCCCTGGGGTATCTTGAAGAGATTTCCGGGAGGCTTGCCAGTCCTGGTCTCGTAGTAGAAATTGCTTTACTTTTGTGGTTGTTGTCGGTCTTTTAACTGTGCAAAAAGGGGATTGGAAAATCAAGCAACTGGCACCGAGAGGTGGGGAGATGGAAGAACAAAGCGCTGCGTGGGGGTTACTCACACGTCAGGAGAAGACTGGATCCCTCTCCTTTGCAGTCCGCCAGTAGTTTAGTATCTTCAGAAAAAGAGGGAGAGCAAGGAAAAAAGAAGACGCTGCTTGGGGGGTGGGGGATGCCCTGCTTTCGGTTGGTTGATTTAATTTGGCCACGGGGAGGGGGGCGGGTGCGCAGAAATAAGAGAACTGGCAGGCAGCAGGAGAGGAAGAGGAGGGTTGGAGCGCGGGGAAGCTGAGCCCACACGACCCCGGGGGTGAGATTGAGTATTCCCCGGCAGGCCGGGTCAGCCGGTGGCAGCAACCGCCAAACCTTGCTGCGAGCTTCCAATACGGTGGCAGCAACAGCAATGTGCTTAGCAGTTTGAATTTGAGAGGTTTTGCAAGCTCCAAGAAACAAGGCTGGGATGAGGTCACAGGGGGAGGAAGCAGGCAGCAGATTGAGGGCTCCTGCTGCAGGAGGGAGGGGCAGATTCTTTCCTTCCCCACCAGCGGCTTGCAAAGTTCAAATCTGGCTGCGTCAGTGATTTTGAGCTACTCTACCTCCAACCCAGCGGGCAGGGAAACACTAGCTAGGCTCTCCAAGAGGGGTCCCGCTAAGGGTCTTGCACCCTCCTAATGGTTTCTTCCACATAGCCCTCCCTCCTGGCCTTTCCATGGGGATCTCACTCCAGATATCTCTCTCTCTCTTCTCTACTCTCCCTCCCCTCTTCTCACCTCCCTTCGCCTCCTCTCCTTCTCTCTCTCTCTCTCTCTCTCTCTCTCTCTCTCTCTCTCTCTCTGTCAAGTGTGTATAGAAGTGCTTCTTTTGCTACAGGACTGGGGCCTGCCTACCAGCCTCCTAGCTCAAATGTTCTTGGTGCGGGGGTGTGGTGTGTGCGTGCACCAGTGTGTCTGTGTAGGAGGACCAGGAGTTAGGGGATGTATGCTTTACATACAGAGCTTTGTTTCAGTGCTTAGATAATTACTTTCCGGTGGTGACTGCTAAACTATTTGCCCTGATTCAGGAACCCAGCTCAAAGGATAGCTTATGCACCAAGTTAAAAAACAAAACCCTTCTCTTCTGAGGTTTACACTTAGTCAGATAATGAGGTTTAAATGTATGCTTTTTTTTGCCCAAAGGAAGGAGAATAATAATAAGAGTGGGTGTCAGAAAGTCACTGCCAGGCTGAGCCTCAGCTAAGAGTGGGAGTCCAGGGAAGGGTGCCTAAATTTTCCAAGCTGCAGACAGGGGCTGGGGAACTAAGAGAACAGAAGACAGAAATGCAGGAAGACCGGCTCCTAAGAGAGGAAAGATGAGCAAAGTTCTGCATGAGACTCAGCAGACCTGGTTTCTGATCCAGCTGTTGCCAGGTATGTCACTTGTTTTTGGATCTTCCTGTCCCCATTGGCAAGGGAGTGGACTATATGGGCCCTTCCATCTCTGACATTCAACAGAATTCAGATAACCTTTCCACAGCATTATTGATGGCCAGGTGTTGGGTTTTGCCTTCATTATCTACTTTCTTCTTTGTTATCTTAAGGTTGCCTGAGCCAGGACTTTCCCTGTGGAATCCATTTTCAACATGTGAATATCTGCTTTTGCCCAGAAGTGCCAAGGGCTGTTTATTTATTTTGGGGGGGGGGATGAGGTAGGAAAATGAGGGAATGAAAAAGAGTGACTATGATTTGACCAAGCCATGTGGCTGTCACACAAAACATTTTAGCTTGCTTTCCTTGTGTCTTCAGTCCCAGCCTGCTGCAGAGGAAGTCAACACAGGGTCCCATTGCTGTACCAAATTCTGAATAGAGGATGACATAGGCAAAATAGGCAAAAGGAGCCACCAGAGAAGGGAAAGATGCTGCTTTTCCCCTCCTCCTTTCCTATTAAGCTCAGGTGGTAGTACTGTTAGCCCATAAATTTATAAACTTTGGCACTAAGGCAACCTGTAGCTCTGGCAGTCTCCTTCAGAATTTTTTATGGGCTTTCTCCCCCCCCCCACCTTTTTCTTAGGCAAAGAGCCTTGAACCTCAAACCAGACATCAAGAGCCTCCTTCCCATTCTGTAATTCTTGATTAGTCCTGGACAAGATCCTTTACTTTTGGAGCCTCAAATTGTCCTTTTCTATGCCAAAGGGTGACATCAAGATGAGCTGTCCTCAGAGAGAGAGGAGGCCTCCCACTCTATTGCAATTGCATCATTAAATGCAAGTAGAGTGATGTAGTGTGACCATGATTAATGTCCTTTCATAACCAAAGGGCATTTGTTTCTACATATTTCCAAATATTGAATATACACAGTTCCTAGAGAGATATGGGGGTTTCATTCAGTCGTTCATTTAACAAATATTTATTAATTTGCTTAATAGTTCATTGAAATAGAAGCCAACATGAGAGCTGGACAAGACCTTTAGAATTGGATTCATTTTGTAGATGTATATATTCTTCAACCAGGGAAAGTTCTTGACTTGCTTAAGTTCAAGAATCTATAAAATTAGAAACAGAACCCAGGAATTCTGAGTCCCATTCCAACAGCATTCCAAAAAGATCACTACTGCTTAGGGTGAATTAGAAAACTACTTAAATAGTGGTGGTGGTGTTTTACCTAAATGTGCTTTACAAAATGTGTATTTGAAAGTGAAATATCAAATAATTAGTTTTAGTTCTCAAATACAGTAATTTCCTTCAAGACATTGATGACACTGTCAACACTACGTGAAAACAGTCTTTTTTTTAGGAATCTCAGAGAGGGGGTGTAAATAGATTAAAGGAGCTGGGGACACTTGAAATTCTTGACAATCATAGTAAAGGAAAAGCAGAAGTAAGCTAGCTGCGAGGAGCGCCATGGAGGACCCTGAGGTAGAGGGCCAGATCTTTCTTCCATGGATCCTCCTATCACTCTTCCCTCCACTGAGTGTCCCCGAGCTTCCCTAGTCGCTTTCCCAAATGTAGTTATTGGGACCAAATCAGCCTCAACCCGGATAAAGCACTTTAAGTAAGTTTAATTTAGCTCCACATCTTGGGAAAAGAATGGCCTCAGGACTTGGCTAGGGAGAGCGGGCTTTAAAGAGGTGGGAAAGTGAACTGGGAACCATAGAGAGGCAAAGGCGGACTTTAAATTGTAGCGGGCGCGCAACCCACTTCCACTCGGCCGCCCGGCAGGCCACCAAAGGGTTAATAGGAATCCCTAAACCTGCAGAGAGAGAGAGAAAGAGAGATAGAGAGAGACTGTGTGTGTGTGTGTGTGTGTGTGTGTGTGTGTGTGTGTGTTGGGGGAGGGGGATTCCAATGTCTGCCCATGGCCGCCTTCTCCACCCCTCCTCCCCCGAATCCTACGCAAATGCCATTCCCCAAGGACTCCTGGGCGACTCCGGGGGTTGGCCAGTAGCTAGTCCCCCTACCTAGGACCCCGACCACTAACGCAGCCCTACCTACCCTCCCCATTGCAGCTAGACAACTGATGCGGGGTGCGGGGCCCATAAGCGCGACGACCAGCCGCACTTCCTTTGCTCCAGGGTCCGCCAGAGGCGTGGGCCGCCCGCAGCAGCAGTGACCGCAGGGCTGCGCGGACCCTGACCCGGACCACGCCCGCGAAGATGGTACCGAAAGCAGCCTGCCCCGGTGGGGGCGGGAAGCGATGGTGGCTTCAGAGCAAAGTCACCAGAGGCTGGCGGTAGGTCCTCCCACGCCTTTCCCTCGGCGAGGGGAGGCAGCCGCCAAAGGAGCAGGGGGTCGAGAGGAGCCATTCACCGGCCACCGCGCAGTAGCCGCAGTGTCCCCGGGTGCTCAGAACTTACCCGGCAAACGCGCCTCCCGCAGCTTTCCCGGAGGCGCCCACAGCTTCCGCGACCAGGGAAGGCGCGGGAGCGGACACAGGCTAGGACCAGCGCGGCTAGGCGCTGCACAACGGATACAGCGCAGACGGCGCCCGGAGCAGGCAGATCCCTTCTGGAGAGGCTTGCCTGGGGCAGCGCTTCTATCTGGAAGGAGGGAGGGAGCCGATGGGAGGAGCGAAGGAGGAGGGGGGGAGAGGAGGAAGGGAAGGAGGGAGAAACAGCAGATCCAATCCCGCACTTATCAATCACCACGCTGATCAAATGCCCCCCCCCCCGTGGGGGGGGGGAGCGACGTACTAGCCCATTGTGGAGCTGCCACTCCATTTTTCTGACTAGCATGCTAGTGCTGTTCTCTCTGCCCCTCTCACCTGGAGCTCTGCCCAGCCCTTGCAGCTTCTACCCTGGGCTGCAGTTCAGATTGAGTTAGGAAATAAGGATGGCACTTGGTTCGTACCAAAGCCAAGGAAAGATTAAGACTAGTGGGTGGAAGTTACACTGACAAATGCAAAAGCAGATATCTCTTTGAGCTGAACACCCTCCGGGAAGGCCTGCCTCCCCTAACTAGTAAGCGACCAATCATAGTTCCCAGGCAGATATTTAAGAACCTCTAGGACAGCGGTAGTCAACCTTTTTATACCTACCACCCACTTTTGTATCTCTGTTAGTAAAATTTTCTAAGCGCCCACCGGTTCCACAGTAACGGTAACTTATAAAGTAGGGAAGTAACTTTACTTTATAAAATTTATAAAGCAGAGTTATATCAAGTTAAAGCATATAATAATAATTACTTACCAAGTACTTTATGTCAAATTTTTGCTGTTTAGCAGAATAAATCTCTATAAAACAACTTACTATAATTAAATCTATCCTTTTATTTATACTTTGGTTGCTCTGCTACCGCCCATCATGAAAGCTGGAATGCTCACTAGTGGTTGTTAGGGACCTGGTTGACTACCACTGCTCTAGGAGAATGTAAAACAAAAAATGTATATATGGAGCTGAGACAGATTTGTGCCCTTGTGTTAAAAGCAAGCCCTTTGCAGCATTCCCAGTGCCTGTTTTGATTATTTTTATTCTTCATGATGTTTACATGAATCTACAGTTTTGGCTTTCCTCCCTTCTTTTTCTCATTTCTTGTTCCTCATACAATAGTCCAAGTGGTTGTGACTCAATTAAAAAAAGGTTCTCTGTGAAAGGTTCTCTTGTGGTTCAAGAGAAAGGTGCAGTTTTCACAAAGAGAATTGTAATTCCCTCAAGACCTGCTTTTCCTAAGACCTCTCTTCAACCCTCCCAGGGTATTCTGGATGAAATTGCAGTTTATTAATCTAAGCCAGAGTAAGGAGTTTATTTGAGGGTACCAATATATAGTGGTACCTTGAGATACAAGTTTAATTCATTCTGTAACTGAGCTCATAAGTCAGTCAACTCGTACATCAAACAAATTTCTCCCATTAAAATAACTGAAATAGATTTAATCCGTTCCAGCTCTGTGAAACATCCCCAAATCATCCTAAATTATTAAAAAAGACATGTTTTTAATTAAGATATACTTTATCAATGCATAAAAAATATATGAAATAAAAAAAAGTCTTACTTAGTACTGTGGTCTTACCTTGGAGACAGACGTGTGGCTAACGGAAGTGAATTGCGGAAGAGGAGGGAGGAGGAAGGGATGCAGGCACTGTAGACACGTAAACTAAAACTGCACTTTCTTAACACTAAATGTAAACTAAAACTGCATTTTCTTTACTTTAAACAAAACTAAAACTGCACTCTCTTTACTTAAAATGAAACCATAAAAACTTAATTATAAAAAAATGGACTTTCTTAACTTTAAACTTAACCTAAGCTTAACATTACATATTTTTCATTTAATTATCACCTGTTTTTGCCTTTTTGGCTGCACTTTTGGCACTTTCACTTGCAGGACTTTTGAATAAAAATCTATCCAAAGAGGTTTGCTTTTGCCTGCCTTCTAAAATGTTATGAAAATGTGACAAACAAGTGTCATTAAAAAGTGCTGAAGCAGGACCACTTGAAACTTTTTCTGGGTGTTTCTTTTCAATGAAACTTGAAAGCTTCTCCCACATTGCCAGCATGTCTTTAATTTCACTTGTAGATATCACTTCCTCCGACTCTACCTCCTCCTCACTACTAATCTCTTGCAAAAGCTCTGTATGTTGCATCATCTGTAGCTCCTTCAACTCCTCAGTTGAGAGCTCCTCCTCATGTTTCTCAACGAGCTCCTTTACATCACCCTCATCTACCTCCAGACCCATCTACTTTCTGAGGGACACAATCTCCTCCAACACTTCTACCTCGGTCTCGGTCTCTGGTTTGAATCCTTTGAAGTCCCTGTCTGCAACAACATCAGGCCATAACTTTTTTCATGCCGAGTTCAAGGTTCTTCTTGTAACCTCTTGCCATGCCAAGTCAATAATATGTAAACATATCACGATGTTGTAGTGATCTTTCAAAACTCTTGAAGGGTTAGATTTGTATTCTCAGTAAGGCACCTCAAAACAGAGGCAGAATAAGTGCTTTGTGTAAAACTTTTTAAAATTGGAAATGACCTGCTGATCCATAGGTTGCAGAACTGAAGTCGGGTTGGGTGGAAGGTAGAGGACTTTCACAAATTTGAACTCATCAAAAATGTTATCTTCAAGATCAGGTGGGTGGGCTGGAGCATTTTCAAGGATTAGTAATGCTTTCATCAGGAGTTTATTTTCTTGAAGATATTTCTTCACTGCAGGATCAAAGACGAGATTTACCCATTCAATAAAAAACTCCCGCGTAACCCATGCCCTAGCATTGGTAGGCCACATTACCTGTAGTTTTTCTTTAAGAATCTTTTGAGTCTTAAAGACTTGAGGATTTTCAGAATGATACCCTAGCAGTGAGTTTACTTTACAGTCACCACTAGCATTGCACACAATGCAAGGGTCAGACGGTCCTTCATGGGTTTATGGCCTGGCAGCTTCTTCTCCTCTGCAGTGATGAAAGTCCTCTGGGGCATGTTTTTCTAAAATAATCCTGTTTCATCACAGTTGAACACTTGTCAGGGAATGTAGCCTTCCTTTGTGATAAGCACAGCAAAACGTGTGATGTACTCCTCAGCTGCCTTAACGTCAGCACTTGCAGCTTCACCATGCCTCACCATCGAGTGGATGCCAGATCTCTCCTTGAAATTTTCAAACCAGCCATGACTTGCCTTAAGCATATCTTCTGCTGCCTCTTTTGAAGTTGATGGTTCTTTCTTCTTCAAGTCACCATAAATAATACGTGCCTTTTCACATATTACAGTCTCCATCACTCTATCTCCTGCCAGCTCTTTCTTTTCACCCACATCAGCAGAAGCTTCTCCATTTCTTCATGGATATTTGTCCTTAATTGGGGCAGAATTGTAGTTCCTTTCGCTGGAATTGTGCTTTTGATGGCATTCTTTTGTTTAAGGATGGTACAAATTGTAGATGTATTGCGGTCATACAGTTTTGCCAGTTCAATCACTCGTACACCACGCTCATGTTTTTCTATTATTTCTTGCTTTACTTCTATCGACATCATTCTCTTCTTCTTCTCACCACTGTCCTTTACACTCACTTTCTTCGGCCCCATGATAGCACACAAAAAAAGTTAGTAAAAAATACAAAAATGATGCAAGAATGAGTACAGCACATGAGATTCGACTTGATTCTATGGGTAACACGTGAGAGAGAATGAGATGCTGGTGTTGTGCTGCCGATACTGGACCTGTGTGCCAACGTGCCAACTAGTGGCAGCTTCACGAATCACGACTCATATCTCAGAATTTTGCTCTGATCTCAAACAAAAATATAGACCAAGTTGCAGCTTGTATCTTAAAAAAAAATTCTGTATGTTGGTCTGCTTGTATCTCAAGGTACCACTGTAGTTCCTCCTCAGTTCTGGAGGATAGTACTCTTAAAGTTATCACCACCCCATATCCTTTTTATACCCTCTCTACAGTCTGTAAGACCTTCAATTCTTCAGAATATACACACAAGCTTGATTGCAGACAAAGAAGGGTTTGTGATGAGAAGGGTGCAAAATTAAAGCAAAATTTAGCTGTCTTGCTAATGAATTACTATTGAGATTTGTCTATTTTCAAGGTTATTCTCTATACCTTTAAACTAGGTTATTACAGCACTGACTTCCATTTCATTCTTGTCCTTAATATAGGGAATCATTTATGCTTCTTCTTATTCTTCTTGGTTTTCTTTTCATAATAGTTTTTCCTAAGAAGATGATGCTGGGTCTTTTTAAAGAAAATTTTTTGACAATCTTATATTTTGATCATATGCAGAGTTTATTTTAGTAATGCTCCAAATAAAGATCTCTTATAGTCATATCTCTGAGGTTTTAAGGATCATTGCTGTAGATTTTACTTCAACCCCAAGAAAAGCTTTTTGAGGTTTCCCTGCCAGTCAGATAAGCAATTTCAGAATAACACAGTTCTCACATGTACACGAACTGGCTATTTACAATTATATATGCAGAAACATTGCCCTTATTTACTAATAGCCTTATTTGTGTAAAACATCTCACCACACTGTTTGCTGCAGACTATAGCAGCAGCCTGGGCACATTATACTTTTACAAATTGTGGACAGTTAATGCTGGCTTCTCTGTCTTTACCTCATTTCAGACCATATCATCTTTTACTGTACTTATTTTATACTTATTTAATGAGTGCTGTAAACAACCACAAAACACTGAGCTAAGAATTTTTTGTGGCAGAAATAATTAGATAATCATGCTGAAAAAAAAGGAGACGGTTTACTTAGAAGGATAGTGTGCCCCTAGCTAATGAGAACACACAAAAAAGTATTAACTTGTATACAGATATACAGATAAGATGAACATGCCATCAATGATAAAGAAGTATTTTATTTTGATCCAATAAAAACGTGTAATATGACATACATCAATTTTAATTAGCCTCATGTGTTTATTAACTCTCAGAAAAGCAATTAGAAGCTTACTCTTTCACAAGTTATCACATTGATAGTAGATAAAATAAAAAAGCTCAGACTTTTTTTTCAACATCAGATTTTCAAGTAGGTGGGTATCTATTTCAAAGGTTGTCTTGAATGTACACATACACAAAATGATGAGTAGTAGAAAACTTTCTGTGAGGGTTGTTGCATAGATAATTGCAGGAGAAGAGAGCTGAAAGTCTATGAGAGTTTTCACCATAAAAACTCCTTAGAAAGCTGCTTTATATTGATTTTTCTACAAGTTTATATTTACCTGATATAATTGAATATCAAAGACATACACATTAATGTACTTTTCTTAATTAATAAAAGTGGCATGATTAATTCTTTGGTGTAGTGGCATTGTAAATGTATCTTTATATATATATATATATATATATATATATATATATATATATATGCTGTTCTCTAATGATTTGTTCATATCACTAAAAGGCTTAGAAATTCCCGATTGCAATGTTAGTAGGAACATAAATAAATTAAATTAAATTTGTGATTTTATAATTTTATTTTCAGATTAGTAGAAAATCAGATATTACACCTTGTATAAGTAAAAAATGATATGTCCATACATTTTTGAGATGATAGAAATGTTACCCAATTACTACTATATACTACATAGTTGGCCTTGTTGTTTTTTTTTTTAACATCTATCCAGACTTAGAAAGCTTTAAAATATAAAAAAAATACGAAGTAGAAATGTCAAGGAGAGTCAGAAATTCTAAGACACATGTGAGGTGTTTTCAGAGAATACTGTCGTTTTTGAAACAAAGTTTTCAAAGAGGAGTTCAGACAGAGAAGGACAAATTTGTATTTCATTTATTTATATATATATATTTATTAATAAAACTAAATTTAACAGGGTGACACTGATCAACAAGTGTACATAGATTTCAGATAAACATCACTACGTTGTTTGAAGAGTCCATTATGTTGTATATTCATCACTCAAAGTCAAATCAGTTTTCATCACCTTATCTTTGTCCCATTTTACACCCTTCCCCAAACTCCCTCCCCCTCCCTGACATCTACTTCCTCCTGGTAACCACTGCACTCTTATCTATTTCCATGAGTCTCAATGAGAAGGACAAAGTTTTAAATAAAGAAATGCAACCCAGAGGGTACATCATTAAGAATAGTAATTATAGTTCAAGCATATTGTAAACTTTGGTTCTGTGGTGCTATTGAAATTGTAGATATTTTAAAATTCTATTCAACTACTTTGATTATTTTGTCAGGCTTGTTGGTTTGGTTAGAATAGTTCTGGGCTGCCTGACCTGTGGTGGCGCAGTGGATAAAGCGTTGACCTGGAAATACTGGGGTCGCCGGTTCAAAACCCTGGGCTTGCCTGGTCAAGGCACATATGGGAGCTGATGCTTTCAGCTCCTCCCCCCTGTCTCTCTCTCCTCTCTCTCTCTCCCCCTCCCTCTCTTCTCTCTAAAATGAATAAATAAAATAAATAAATAAATAAATAAAAAGAATAGTTCTGGGCTAAGGCCCAGAGTAGTTTGTCTTTTAATCAAACCCTTGGAAACCAACAACCTGAGTTCAGATTCCTCCTCTACTTCATATTTGCTGGGACACCAGGCAGACACTACACTTCTCTAAGCTTCCCTATGTGTCAGATTGCCATGTAAAGTCAGTAAGGATGGGATTCATACCAAAGCTGTTGAAAATTGTGAAGTGGTACACATATGTGAAGGGGAAGCTAGAAATGAAGAATTCCTAATCTCATATATTAAAATAAGTAAATTGTACAAAACAATGATTTTAGTGATAAAGCAATATTTTAATTTAACTTAATTACTAAAATCAGGTTTAGAAAGATATTTATGATTCTGATTGGAGTCGTATGATGTCACACATTCAAATGAAAACTTGTGAACATTCTAACTTCTCCTTAAATTTTTCCAAATAGTAGTTGGATATGTATATAGCAGGGTTTCTCAAACCTTGGAACTATTAATATTTAAGACTAGACAATTATTTGTTGTACAAGGCTGTCATGTGCAATATAGGACATTTCATAGCATCCCTGGCCTCTAGCACTTTCCAGTAGCACCAGTGTCTATATATCAATATCTATCTATATCTACCAATATCTATCTATATCTGTAAATGTATCTATGTCTGTATCTATATCTATATTATATTTATATATAGATGTCTTGTATGCATATGTATATAGTATATGCATGTGTATGTGTATGTGTGTCTAAGCACCTCATGTTTATTTAACAATTAAATAAATGGAAGAAACATAATGTACAATTGTGACTTAGTGACAGAACCAGAGCAAGATCTCGGACTCCCTGATTCCCTGCTTTGTAACCTACTACACCTTGCAGCCTGCCATCTTTTATGCCCGAAGTACCAGGAATGGAGGCAGGCAATGTACATTGGTTCTGCTTTTCATGAAGAAATATATTTTCAATCCTGACCCAGTACACAGTATGGGTTCAAACAAAACCCATATTACCCCTGAAACAATATTACCCTTGTCGTAGCATGCATCTTAAAGTCAGTTGTGAGATTCAGCTGGTTCATACCAGTTTAATACTTATTTTTTGGTTGAGTATGGCAACCCGGTTGTTAAAACGAAACTTGTAATCAGGGTTCTCTCTAAGGTGGGTGCCTGGGCAGCTGTCCAATGTGGAAATCACAAATTTACATTTCTTACTCTTTTTTTTAAGTTTAGCGAGAAGAGGGGAGGCAGAGACACCCCAACCAGGATCCACCCATAAAGCCCACTAGGGGGCAATGCTCTGCCCATCTGAGTCCCTTGCTCTGCTGCAACCGGAGCTATTTTTTAGTGCCTGAGGCAGAGGCCATGGAGCTATCCTCAGAGCCTGGGGCCAAATTGCTCTAATAGAGCCTTGGCTGCAGGAAGGGAGGGAGATAGAAAGAGAGAGAGAGAGAGAGAGAGAGAGAAAGAGAGAAAGAGAGAAAGAGAGAAAGAGAGGAAGATAATGAGAAACTAGAAAGGGAGGCATTGAGAAGCAGATGGGTGCTTCTCCTGTGTGGTCTGACCAGGAATTGAACCTGGAATATCTACACACCACGCTCAGGCTCTATGACTGAGTGAATGGGCCAGGGCCTACATTCCTTACTCTTTTTTTGTGACAGAGACAGAGAGAGAGTCAGAGAAAGGGATGGAGAGTCAGACGGACAGGAAGGGAGAAAGGCGAGAAGCATCAGTTCTTCATTGTGGCAACTCAGTTGTTTATTGATTGTTTCTTCATATGTGCCCCAATGAGGGGGGCACTACAGCAAAGTGAGAGACCCCCACCCCCCCTCAAGCCAGTGACCTTTGGGCTCAAGCCAGTGACCATGGGGTCATGCCCATGATCCCATGCTCAAGTCAGCAACCTTGCACTCAAGCTGGTAAGCCCATGCTCAAGTCGATGAGTCCACACTCAAGTCAGCAACCTCAGGACTTCGAACCTCAGTGCTCTGCATCCCAGTTCGATGTTCCATCCACTGCTTCACTGCCTGGTCAGACTCCTTATTCTTTTTTAACATCCATCTGTGCAACAGCTTATTCTAAGCACCCGTAGTAATCTTCATTTCCTCTATAGGTGAAAAATTTTGCAAGTGAAGATGCCAGTCAAGAAGCAATATGAAAATATCTTACATAACATTTTTATTGTTTTTTTTGTTTGGTATTATTTAATAAAAACTCTTTCTTATAACAATCTAGTTTGGTGTACCTTCTGTTTAAGTAGTAAATACACGAAATAATAAACTACCTTTTGGTATATCTTTTTATATACTTAAAACAGTCATTAGGGCAAAGAACAAGTTGTCAAATTATTTGAATCCCACCACAGGTTAAAATATTCTACTGTAGTTGATTTTAAAGTGGCTGGTTGTGGACTTCAGAATTGATTTCTTGAGTCACTAATAGCTTGTATCTCAGAGCTTGAAAATCACTTATATACTGGATTAGGTAGGGCAGGAAATAAAAATGAGACAAAACCAAGAAAAGGAAAGTAAAGAAAAAGGAGAAGTATAGAAATAAAAAAAGGAAAAATGAAAAAGCAAATGTGATGCAAAAATACAGAAAAAGTTATGTCTCTCAACCAATTGTTAAAAATAGCACATGCTCCATAAGGGTTCAGATTTCCTTCCTTGTTGAGTAGGGTGATTCATCAGTAAAAACCCTACGTAAGCTTACTGTACTTGAGAGTGAATAAATATACATGGCAAAAGTCATAGATTTTACAGACAAGGCTTAGGACAGCATTAGTAGTTATTTTATTTATCTTGACACATTCTATCCTATTAACCTCACTGCTACTGGAATTTAGTCTGGAGTTGAAAGTTAATGTGTTCAAGAGGAAAGCACATTTATTGAGTTTGACATTGCCCATCATTGGAATGGTATAATGTAGTTGAGCCTCTGGACTAATTTCTGTTGATTTTATTTATATATTTATGTTTAGCTAGTAAAAATATATGGCAATCTATGTGCTGTTGTATAGAGCTTAATGCTGACTTTACTGGAAGAGTCAAAAGTGTTTGCATGCAAGATAGCCAGTTTTGAAGAGTTATATCTGAAAGATTACCTATTAAGGATTTGCATTATTTCTGATTTTTAAAAAAGTCATCACTTCTCTTGCCTGTGGAGTCAAATTCATAAAAAGCTCTTTAAAACCCAGGTCCATGAGTTGAGTTAAAAAAATAAAATTATAAAAAAAAATCACTTATGAAGAGGACTAGGCTATTGATATTCAAAAATATCAAGGATGACAAATCCCAGATCTATCCTAAATTTGTGATTTGCACAAAATGAAGCTGGGCTTAGAAATTATAGATTCAGAGGGAGGTTTGTAACATCTATAAAAAATAAAATCATTTCCAAGAAATAGCTAGATGCAGCATTCAACCTTCATTGCAAGTTAGTGAGGAGAATGGAGTTTTCTTTACCTTAAATCTTAATAATTTATTACTCAGATGTGATCTCAGTTCTTTTTTTCCTTCCATTTTTTATCTCTCAAGAAGTTTCTTAAGTGAAATTACAATGAAACTTGGCATACACCCTTATTCATCTAACTATTGTTGGGGAGGACACTACTAAATCAAATGTAATGGCCCCAGGACATATGTCAAACAACTTTTGCATCTGTCTACAGTAGTGCTGTGGATCCTAGGCAAATCAGAAAGAAAAATATCTTCAAATTTTATGATACTTTTGATAACCTAAATATCCCCAAAGTTCTCTCAAAAAAATATCCTGCAGTCTATCTGGGGTGCAAAAGCCATATGTAGTTTCTTTAAGCATCAGTTTGAGGCAACCTCAAGAAACCATAAGAAAACTGGAGCATAACCATGATAAGATTTGTTGCTTACCCTGGTCATCACAGCAACTCAAGTACAGTAATAAGATTGGTATAACTTTATTAATATTTTGAAAGGAACCAAAACCAAGTTAATTTTTTTTTTTTTTTTGCTACACATCACTGCTTCAGAATAAGGAGTTAGGTATGCTGATCCTATAGTGCTTTATATATAGCTCTAATTGGTATAGGTAAGGAAATGGCACCATTTGACCATTTGAACTAGACAACTTATTTACCATTATTTAAATATATTAAATTGTTTCATTTAAATATGCACTCTTTAATAGAAGTACTAATACTTTAAGAAGACAGTACAAAATTGCTAAGTGATAAATGTAAGTTTTAATTTGCAACAAGGAAAGCCAATTGTCCAATTAATGAATCAATATTCTGCTTATAATTTTTATAAAATATAATCACTCAAACTAAGATAACTGTTATATCTTGAATACAAATAAATAGTATATAACAATTTTGGATAAACCTGGGTCCCTGCTATAAAGTTCTAGTTGCTTGGAATTCAAAATATGACTTACTAACAGACCTGCTATGACTTACATTAACAACATTGTTACTCCTACTATGGCCATTAGCCAAATTAAGTCTTGAGTTGTAGAGATGATATTGATCACAGGTCACCCTGCTTCATCAAATTATATCTCTCCACTAACTTTTAACTATGTGGTTTACCTAAAGAGTCCTAGAACACTGATGAAACATAATACCTACATGGAGTTAAATTATCCAAATTTTTTAATCCATTTCCAGTATTAATATACAATACCATATTAAGTAATTCTTAAAAAACTCCTATGGTATACTCTCATTTGTTTATCCTGTCTTTTATTTCACTTGTCCGTGGAGATAAATCAGCAAATACACTGCAGTTATAGATGTCGAAGAGCTTACTGCCTATGTTTTCTTCTAAGATGCTTATGGTTTCACATCTTACATTTAAGTCTTTTATCCATTTTGAGTTTATTTTTGTAAATGGTGTAAGTTGGTGGTCTAGTTTCATTTTATTGCAAGTAGCTGTCCAATTTTCCCAACACCATTTATTAAACAGGCTGTCTTTACTCCATTGTATGCCCTTACCTCCTTTGTCAGATATCAGTTGTCCATAGAGCTGTGGGTTTATTTCTGGATTCTCTGTTCTGTTCCATTGATCTATATGCCTGTTCTTATGCCAGTACCAGGCTGCTTTGAGTACAATGGCCTTGTAGTATAATTTGATATCAGGAAGTGTGATACCTCCCACTTTATTCTTTCTTTTTAAGATTGCTGAGGCTATTTGTGTTCTTGTTTGGTTCCATATAAATTTTTGGAATATGTGATCTATATCTTTAAAGTATGTCATTGGTATTTTAATTGGTATTGCATTGAATTTATAAATTGCTTTGGGTAATATAGACATTTTAATGATGTTTATTCTTCCTAACAATGAGCACGGTATGTGCTTCCATTTGTTTGTAGCTTCCTTGATTTCTTTTATCAATATTTTATAGTTTTCCAAGTATAAATCTTTAGTCTCCTTGGTTAAATTTACTCCTAGGTACTTTATTTTTTGGTTGTAATACTGAAGGGGATTGTTTCCTTAATTTCTCTTTCTGACTGTTCATTGTTGGCCAAAAGAAATGAATAGACACTTCTCCAAAGAGGACATACAGATGGCCAATAGGCATATGAAAAAATGCTCAACATCACTAATCATTAGAGAAATGCAAATTAAAACCACAATGAGATATCATTTCACACCAGTCAGAATGGTGCTCATCAACAAAACAACACAGAATAAGTGCTGGCAAGGATGTAGAGAAAAGGGAACCCTCCTGTACTGCTGTTGGGAATGCAGACTGGTGCAGCCACTGTGGAAAATAGTATGGAGATACCTCAAAAATTAAAAATTGAACTGCCTTTTGTCCCAGCTATCACACTTTTAAGAATATACCCTAAGAACGCCATAAAATTGTTCCAAAAGGAGAAATGCACCCCCATGTTTATGGCAGCATTGTTCACAATAGCGAAGATCTGGAAACAGCCCAATTGTCTGTCAGTGGACGAGTGGATTAAAAAGCTTTGGTACATATATACTATGGAATACTACTCAGCCATAAGAAATGATGACATCAGATCATTTACAATAACATGGATGGACCTTGATAACATTATACGAAGTAAAATAAGTAAATCAGAAAAAACTAAGAACTATATGAATCCATACATAGAGGGGACATATAATTGAGAATAAGAGACATTGACAAGAATGTGAGGATAATGGGGGGTGAGGAAGGGGTGAGTAAGGAGAGGGGGTAAGGGAGGGGCACAAAAAAAACAGATAGAAGGTGATGGAAGACAATTTGACTTTGGGTGAGGGGTATGCAACACAATCAAATGTCAAAATAATCTGGAAATGTTTTCCCTGAACATATGTACCCTGACTTATCAATGTCACCACATTAAAATTAATAAAAAAACTATGGTATATTAGTATAATAAATGATTCTATGTTGAAAGATTTCAAAACTACAGGGGACTAGGGTAAGTGATCTCCGACCACAGATTTACAAAGCAGCTTTTATTCTTTTTCAATTATCTTTCATTGAGATACCAAAATAATTAGTAATCTTTAAGGCATTTTTACTTGCAAAATGTTAGTGATTATTTTGGGTATAGATTTTGACTAAAAGCAGTTGATAAAATAAGAATCTCTGTTTTGCATATAGACCTGCTTGTTTTCTTTCACTCCTTTCTTCTCTCTCGTCTCTCTTCTTTTAAAGTTGATTTAAGAATATTTTTGTGCTGGAGTGCCAGCCTATGCTAAGGTCCCCTGACCCAATTTAGCTTATAGCTACAGCTGCGGTAAAAAATTTTTACAAGTCTCATCAGGTCTAATCTTGCTAACAGAGGCAGGATACGTTATTTGTGCGTCAGCCCTGCAGATATTGTAGGAAGGCGGTTTATTATCTTAGAGCAGTGTATACATTTGCAAAGATATTGTACAAACGTGTTGGAACAATTTTAACTTTGTGGTTTTTGCCTATAAATACCTCTCCCCCCCAAGCTCATCACTGTCCTTTGCAAGTGGCATAGTGGGCAGACCACTGGTTGGTGAATAAAGACTCTTCAGATTCAATCAATTTAGGCTCTGGTTCCATTCCTTGTGGGTTACACTGCAACAATTTTCATACACCATTACATGTTTTGTCAAAAAAAAAAAACAAACTATGAACACCACAGGCAGCAGTCTATATACTGAGAAAATATATATATTTTTGTGACAGAGACAGTGAAAGACAGAGAGAGAGACAGATAGGGACAGAGAGACAGGAAGAGAGAGAGAGATGAGAAGCATCAATTCTTCATTGAGGCACCCACCTCAGTTGTTCATTGATTGCTTTCTCACATGTGTCTTGACTGGGGGGCTACAGCAGACCTAGTGACCCCTCACTCAAGCCAGCGACCTTGGGCTCAAGGTGATGAGCCTTGCTCAAACCAAATGAGCCTGTGCTAAAGCCAGCAACCTCAGGGTTTCAAACCTGGGTCCTCCATATCCCAACCCCATGCTTTATCCACTGTGCCATCACCTGGTCAGGTGAGAAAATAATTTTTTTTTGTATTTTTTCGAAGCTGGAAACAGGGAGAGACAGTCAGACAGACTCCCGCATGCGCCCGACTGGGATCCACCTGGCACGCCCACCAGGGGCGATGCTCTGCCCACCAGGGGGTGATGCTCTTCCCCCTCCGGGGCGTCGCTCTGCCGGGACCAGAGCCACTCTAGCGCCTGGGGCAGAGGCCAAGGAGCCATCCCCAGCGCCCGGGCCATCTTTGCTCCAATGGAGCCTTGGCTGCGGGAGGGGAAGAGGGAGACAGAAAGGAAGGAGGGGGGCGGGGGTGGAGAAGCAAACGGGCGCCCCTCCTATGTGCCCTGGCCGGGAACTGAACCCGGGTCCCCCGCATGCCAGGCCAACGCTCCACCGCTGAGCCAACCGGCCAGGGCAGAGAAAATAATTCTTGAAATGGGGAAACACCTCATAAATTTTTCTACAATAAAAACATCAACTTAATTACTATTTTACTAAATTTTCCATGGATTCGTAGCTGGAAGGGGATTTAGATTTAGTGCTGTTACCATGTGGTTTGTGTGTACTTCTGGTATCCATATTCCCTGGGGCTTTGGTAAACAGACAGATTTTTGGACCCCATCTTAGATTCACTGAATGGAATATTCTGGAGATAGAGTCTGTGCATGGCATTTTGTAAGATCCTCAAAGGAACCTCATGCAATTTGCATGATTAATTCCAGTCCAACATCTTTATTTTATAGATGGGAAAACTAAGGCTCAGAGACATGAAGTGACTTATTCAAAGTCACACAGGCAGAACCAAGAGTAAAACTCAGATCTCCCAACTCTCATTTAAGTTGTGTTGCTTGATTGTTTTATGTTTTCATCTTTTAGTTTTAGAATTGCATTTTTTCATTGATAAGCAGTGGTAAAATTTAATGCAGCATAATACACTCTGCTTATAAACCATGTTATAATATGCTCATAAAAAGTGTATCTTGGTAAGCCACATGAGGCATAACATGGTACTTACAAATTATTTTGACAAAAACTATATTGTTATTTATTTGTGCTTTGAATGAGAAACTACATAAAATGTAACAAAATGCTTCACAAATACTTATTGAAATAATAATGATCACAGATCTTGGTATTGAGTCTGAAAGGTTTTACTTTGTTATTGGCTGATTATAGATGCTAAATTGTCAAATTTAATGAAATATAAAGTAATTTACATTTCATGTTATCATTTATTAAGTCTGTTTAATCATTCTGAGTATATTTCAGGGAGACCAGGGTCCATACCAGTTTTTTAAAAAAATTTTGCATTCTTCATTTCAACATTCTGAGTACAGTTAGACCCTTCAGAATAAGGGGTTTGAAGATGCTATCTTGAAGCTCTCTTGACCTATAAGTGTCAAGTTGAAGAAAATTTCTGTTAGAAACTTTTGAAAATAATATAGAACATCTAAATTAACATTTAGAGGAAGAAGAGATATATTCATTTCAAGTAGCCTGACCTGGATTTCAGCAACAGAATCTCTTTTTGACACATTTTAAACTCATTTAATTTCTAATAAGTACTGTGTGTACACACCCAAGTCGAAATGGGACTTATCATTTCAGAGTTACAAAAGTGAACTAACTTAAAATTAAACAATAAATTTTTGTGAAGAGACATTTTATTTGGCATGGTCTAATAATGCATCAAATGTGTGTGATTTGTAAACATAACATCTCAGAAAGTTGAAAGTTGTAGTAATATTCTCATGTCCCATCTACATTACTATAATTATTTTCCAGAGAAATTGGGTAATTTCATGGGTATGAAGTGTGGACAATAGAAAATGCATAGACTTTGAATTCATACAGACCTAGGTTTGAATCCAAGCTCAACCATTTAACCAAGAGTGCAATATTACTTATAAATTTTCTAAGTCTCACTTTCCTCCTTTGTGAAGTCTGGGTAATTATATTGACTTTGTGAGGGTTGTTGTGAAAAAATTAGAAAACAGATATAAAATGTTTCTTACTGTGCCTGACATTAAGTTGGTGAAGAGAGAATCATGTTCTCTCTCTAGTGTTCTTAGTTTGGTCCATAATGTAAGGAATACCATCCTTTATGGAAATAATAGGAAAGGACAATTTTCTTTCTCTCTTTCCTCCAACGCAAAAAGAGAAGTGACCTTCCTAGTAACTTTAAGTGAGAAGTCTGAACAAGCTCAGGTCAATACTTTTTGTTTTCTCTCTCTATCAGGGCCTACTACCCTCAAAATGTGCTTAGCACTTCCTGAGAATCTGTGGCTATATCAAATTCAGAAGTTTTCTTTGAGAAGTCCAACTGTGGCCAAATTATTAAATAATCAGCTATTTAATTCAATGTTAATAGTATAAATATAGTATTTTGATCTTCATCTATATGATAATTTTATTAATGTCTCAATTAGTTGTGAACCCACAGTGGATTTCAAGGAGTTAAAAAGTGTCACTCTCAAATCCCTAATAGTAGACAATCAGTAAATTATAGCTACTGTTATCATAAGCTCTTTTCACTGAACTCTCATTCTTTCTAGAGTAATTTAATCTACTCAAAATACAAAATGTCCTTATGGTAAATTGTTGTATATTCCAATTCTTTATTAATTTTATCTTTTATCTAAGTAAGTAGCATGATTTCGCTCATAGTTTCTCAAAATTAAAATCATTTTTACAACTTCAGAACAAGAAGGAATGCTATACTTGGTGCTTCCTCAGTTTCAATTCTGCTTAGTCATACATTATATACATTCTTTTTAAACTCAAAGTGTCTAATATATCAAAAGTAACTGGATTAAGAGGTATTATGAAGTAATAATCTTTTTTTTTTGTATTTTTCTGAAGGTGGAAACGGGAAGAGACAGTCAGACAGACTCCCGCATGCGCCCGACCGGGATCCACCCGGCACGCCCACCAGGGGCGACGCTCTGCCCACCAGGGGGCGGTGCTCTGCCCCTCCAGGGCGTCACTCTGCCGTGACCAGAGCCACTCTAGCGCCTGGGGCAGAGGCCAAGGAGCCATCCCCAGTGCCCGGGCCATCTTCGCTTCAATGGAGCCTCGGCTGCGGGAGGGGAAGAGAGAGACAGAGAGGAAGGAGGTGGGGGTGGAGAAGCAAATGGGCGCTTCTCCTATGTGCCCTGGCCGAGAATCGAACCCGGGTCCCCCGCACACCAGGCCGACGTTCTACCGCTGAGCCAACCGGCCAGGGCCTGAAGTAATAATCTTTATCAAAACGAGGCCAATACTCTTATTGTAGTTTCACCTGGTTTGTGAGAATGTGTGTGTGTGTGAGAGAGAGAGAAGAGAGAGAGAGAGAAAGAGAGAGAGAGAGAAAGAGAGAGAATCTGAATTTACTTGCCATTAATACTCTTTGACATGAATAGTCAGTGGCAAAACAAAAATATATGGGTCCCAGCAAAAATATTAGTAATAGAATCCTTGGTCCATGGTGAGCTTAAAGGTTTCTTTATCACTCTATTTATTCTTTTGAGAATTAACAGAGTGAAAGATTAAAAGTAGAGAAAGAGAGGAGTAATACAGAGTATAAGATAGCAAACACCCTTGTTCCCACTAGCCAAATTGACAAAAGTAAAAAGAAACTTAAACCAAATACAAACACTATTGTTAATATAAAAATAAACATGTGAAGATTCAAATGAAGTCAGCTTTGTATCTTATCCTTAGTTTTATTCCTATCACTTTTCTCTAAAGGCCACCATTGGTATGAATAGTTTTAATCTTTTTTGTATATAGACAATATATAGGTAGGTTTGTTTTGTGAGAAAACACTGTATGTGTTATTCTTTATTTTTTAAATTTAATATTTCTTTCAGATTTTTCCATATTGATACATAGAAATCTAATTCACTCAGCTTAACTTCTATATAGTAGCCATTGTATAAAGATATCAAGTTTTATTTATCAATTCCTCAATGACAGTTATCTAATCTAAATTGTTTTCATTATTTTCACCAATATAAACAAGCCACATCCTTGTAATAAACACCTTTTTTGTTGTGTTACTTTGTGTTCAGTGTTCTGAATAGGTGCTCAGTTTTCTTCCATAAGGCAGACTTCTGTTTCTTTTTTTCTCTCTCTCTCTCTTTTTTGTATTTTTCTGAAGCTGGAAACGGGGAGAGACAGTCAGACAGACTCCCTCATGCGCCCGTCCTGATCCACCCGGCAAGCCCAC
Source organism: Saccopteryx bilineata (assembly GCF_036850765.1). Lineage (NCBI taxonomy): Eukaryota > Metazoa > Chordata > Mammalia > Chiroptera > Emballonuridae > Saccopteryx > Saccopteryx bilineata. Next base: position 84,328,046 of record NC_089502.1, on the reverse strand, counting down.
CAGGGGCGATGCTCTGCCCACCAGGGGGCGATGCTCTGCCCCTCTGGGGCATCTCTCTGCCGCTACCAGAGCCACTCTAGCGCCTGGGACAGAGGCCAAGGAGCCATCCCCAGCGCTGGGCCACCTTTGCTCCAATGGAGCCTCGCTGCGGGAGGGGAAGAGAGAGACAGAGAAGAAGGAGAGGGGGAGGGGTGGAGAAGCAGATGGGCGCCTCTCCTGTGTGCCCTGGCTGGGAATCGAATCCGGGACTTCTGCACGCCAGGCCGACGCTCTACCACTGAGCCAACGGGCCTATTTCTTCGCATCTTAACGTTTGTAACAACATATTTAGTTATTTTATTATTTACTTTTTTGTAAACACATACATAGTATAATCTACCAAAAAAACAGACCCCATATGTATGTATATGTTATTTCTTTGAATCCTGGAGTCACTGGTAATAGAAATGACTGCCATTCTTCATGAATATAAAGTTGTATTCAGAAATAGTAAGACAAAACTTTAAGATAAGCCAAAGATACTGTAACATGTGCCTTTCAGTGTCTGTTCTCCATTTTTTGTTGAGTCAATGAAGTCCAATTTTTATTCTAGCACATTCTTTCCCCGTATAAGGACTATTAGTAATAAACTTCTTCTCAGCTAAGCCTGACCATGTGAGTGAGTTTGGGCCACGGAGAGTAGAAGTGTCATTTTAGGAAACCTGGAAAGTGTTCTTAAACGGGCAGGTGAATTACCTTACTATATCCTACTTTGATTCTGTTCCTGCAGTCATCATGGACCATAAAGACTAAAGTTACACTCTAAAATGATGGAACAAATTTCTAGAAGATGCTTAGGTCTTTAAAAGTTATGTGGAACCATCATATCAGCCCAAAATTATTTACTTGTTGTTTTTTAATGTTAAAATTAAGTTTTTATATTCAGATAACATTAATCCAAACAGTTATACTTAGCTAAAGCAATGCCACTCTCAGGCTGTTGCCATTTAAGAATATATATTTACATACCCTAGCACAATAACAACTTAATAGGTATGTACACTCTAGCAACTTATTTTCAGGGCCTTTTTTTCTTCTATAAAGTGACAGGATAAGCTCAAGACCATATTAAGATATTTGTCTGCTAGGGACTTCTGTATTTATATCTAAATAAAATCATTCTGGATTTTTGAACTATCATTAATAAAGTAAGAAATGGAGCTTGTCTTTACAGTCTGTTAAAAGCTCATTAATTGGATTTTTAGATAATTTAAATGCAGGCTAGGCTAAAGTTCAGCTTTGTCCTATCTTAAAAAATCCCTCAACAAATCTGCAGAGTACTTGCTAGCTTATTTTAAAAACAAACTGCTTTCTAATTGAAAGTTGGCAGCTTCTTATTTGCATAGAAAGAATTAATGTACTGATTTTAAATGTTATTTTAATCCATTTACTAAAATAGTCTGGCAAGATCTTATTATTATTACTTAGAGTGTAGTAAAGTTGTCCAAGACAGAACTCAATGTTTCTGATTCCTTGATGACAGGCAGCAGGGTTAAAACTGCTTTTCAAGAATTGCAAGAAATTGTTTTCCTGGGGTTGGAAGAGTGAAAGTGGGAATATGCAATGGAAATAGGTAGTCCTTCTCTTTGATCTGAATGGGATTAATTGTGAGCTTTATTGACATGCAGAAGTAAGCTAAGTATTTATTCTTTATCCTCTGCTTTAATTCTAAGTATAATGCTAACTGATTCTAATAATACAAAAATTTACTTTTACTGGTGGTAAGAGGGATGGGAATCCAAGCCTTCATGGATATCTAGGGATTTTTCATTTCTTCCGGCATGCCCTCAGACAAAAGCTTAAAAGCTTTGAAACTAGGGAGAGAAAGGTGATAGGAGAAGAAATTCTGGCAGCTTACCTGCAAGAGACCCTCCATATTGGGGTGTGCCCTATGAATTTTGGAAGCAACAATGTCTGAAACTGACCTAATTTTTTTCTGCATTGTAATATTTTTATGAAAATTTCAAGTTTCCAGCACAAGGTGTTAACTACCACAATCCCATTTCAGATTTCTGTTAGCTTTGTGAACTGGAGTTCCTTGGGTGAATGGTTACTAGTCAGCAGTGATCCAGTGAAACTGGGGGTAGCATTTCTGAGCCAAATGTCAATAGTGATCCAGAGAAACTAGGGGTAGTATTTCAGAGCCAAATATTACAAAGAACAAGTGGAAGAGATAGATTTATACTCCCTAGGAATCATTTGAAAGAGCAAAGGATAATTCTGTATTACTCATGGTCATCTGGGGTGAGATCTCAAGTAATTTTATTTACATATTCAAAAAATGATATTCCTAGATGCTAGAAAACATAAAGCACTAAGGTTCTATAATAATACAACTAACTGCTTGAGACTTGTTAGGAGGTTCTAGCAGAGGAGCGCAGCTACTCATATACTGTTGACCGAAGAACGTTTTCTCCTATATTGGGGAAGGTTGTTCTCTTAGACCTTTCAGGAAGGATACACATGGAGTGGTGAGGGAGAAAGGGGACATCCACGATCAGTGGGGTGACAGATGTTGCAGCCAGGTCGCCCTCACATCTGATAATACAACTGCTATTTCAGTTGAATGTCTATTCTGTTCAAGTCCCTATGTAAGACACTTAATAAACATGATATCACTTATTGCTCATAACACCTGAAAGGCAGCATTATTTTCTTTAACAAATAGGCAAATGTATGTAAATATTTTTATTAAAAATGTGTCATATTCTGTTTTGTTGTAATGAAAGTATTTTTCTTTACCTTCCATCACTGCCCCCATTCATTCTGGCCTTCCTTGCAATTAACATGAACTGGTATTATTATTTTTTTTTGTATTTTTCTGAAGCTGGAAACGGGGAGAGACAGTCAGACAGACTCCCACATGCGCCCGACCGGGATCCACCCGGCACGCCCACCAGGGGCGACACTCTGCCCACCAGGGGGCGATACGCTTCCCCTCCAGGGCATCGCTCTGCGCGACCAGAACCACTCTAGTGCCTGGGGCAGAGGCCAAGGAGCCATCCCCAGCCCCCGGGCCATCTTTGCTCCAATGGAGCCTTGGCTGCGGGAAGGGAAGAGAGAGACAGAGAGGAAGGAGGGGGGGTGGAGAAGCAAATGGGCGCTTCTCCTATGTGCCCTGGCCGGGAATAGAACCCGGGTCCCCCGCACGCCAGGCCGACGCTCTACCGCTGAGCCAACCGGCCAGGGCCAACATGAACTGGTATCATTTTGGTAGTCAGATTACAATAAAACATTCATGAGTTACTAATCAATAGATTTCATTTGCAGGAAGAACATAAAAACATTTCTGTAATTCCAAAGTTTTTAAAACTTTGGAATTTTCAGCATAAATAATTATGCTGAAATTATGCATTGAAAATGTCTATAGCTTATAGTTAAATTAAATTTTATTTTTAAAATAATGGTATATTTTGTTTTAAATCATAATACAAAATAACAGAATATTTTGTTTAACATTCTACTATTAATGACTAAAAGTTACTAGTATTTACTAATGATCTTCCTGATTTAAATTTTATTGTAATGTTCTAGAAGTAGAGTGAGTGTTGCTATACAGTATATGGTATGCAAACTTACTAATGAATATATATAGCAAAAATAAAAGACTATATTTGCAATGGATAATAAAGGCAGAGACACTCTTAATGGTGAGCAATATTACAGTTGCTGTGTCTGGTGTTCTATTAAATTATTTTTCTTACTTTGTACTGTTTTATTATGGAAAGTTTAACACATATTTCTCATTTTTTATTTCTTATCCAACCCAGCAGTTGAATATTATTGCAGAAATGCACTCAAGTTTATTTAGAAACCATTGGCAGTAAAAGTCGATTGGCCTTTCTTAAAATTAGGAGAAATACTTATAGCGACTCAAAAAACAAACAAACAAAAACCCCCAAAAAACCCCAAAATAGAGTTGATTCATTAGAAAGGAGAGTAGAGTTTGAGCTTAGGTGTCCTTAAGAAGCCTTTTTGTCACCTCATCATATGCACAGTGGCACAGAATTGAGCTAGTGACTTGGTATGATTTGAGAAAGGGGTGACTATAGTATTATCATTCTTCTGCTCCCAGTACCTTCTAACTCTTCATTAAATAGTTTCTTAAGAAGCTCCTGTGTATGTGTATACACACACACACACACACACAGTGTAAGGCAACACCATACAATGCTAAGTCAGTGAAGATACAAGCGAGAGAGAAGTGGTTAGCCTGCGTAGAGATAAGATCTATTGTTGTAATATAGACAGTTTCAACTAGAAGTGCAGGCATATAGAGAATTGATGGGGGCAGAGGCCCTGACTAAAACTGAACTAAAGTTTTTTCCTTAGGCAAGAGGCCAAGCAGTTTCAAATAATTTGGTAGTTTGAGGCATGATCCCAAAGAAAAGTCTGGGCAGAATCAGTAGACAGACTATCATGCTGAGCATAATGCAGAAATGAAACATGCCAGGAGTTAAACTTTGCTATGGGTTAGGATCTAGATTCCAACAGTACCAATTAATTTCTAATGAGTCTTGAGGCTGCTCTAGAAGCTTACAGCAAAGTCTGCATTCTAGGATGTAAAACCTTCTTTGGAATGACTATCCCAATTCTCCAGGGAAAGAGGCTGGATCTCTTTACTCTGAGAAGCTCCCTCTGCCCATCACATGTGGTGATACTACAGTCTCTCATTGTATTATGGGCTGTGCTTGGTTTGGGAGTATTTGTGTACTACCTGGATACTATCGATAATTCTTTCTTGACTCATTGCCATCCTTTTTCTTAAAAACTTCTTAGCCCAAAATTCTGACTTCCTTTTCTCTCTCAGATCTTGACAGCTAGACTCTTAGCAGTATGTTTTTAAAGATGCTTGGCTACATAAAAAATGTATTAATCATTGTCTCTGCCTTGTCCATCTCTGTTACAAGGCTTTATACAAATGTTGAGAAATATCGATTGTTTTTTAGATAAACTTATGTGTTGTTGGCACTAATAAGGATACAAAAAGATATATGTGTTATAAAAATTTCCACTGAAGACTGTTCACTCTTGCAGAAAAACAGTAAATACATCCCCAAATATTTCAATTATAATTTAAGAGCAAATATGTATTGTGCAGTCTGGTAATTTTCTTATAGGGGGAGGAAGTTTGGGGTAAAGGGTGGAGGAAGGAGTGTAAAAAAAACAAATAGCCTGACCAGGCGGTGACGCAGTGGATAGAGTGTCAGACTGGGATGCGGAGGACCCAGGATCGATACCCCGAGGTTGTCAGCTTGAGCGTGGGCTCATCTGGTTTGAGCAAGGCTCACCAGCTTGGACCCAAGGTCGCTGGCTCGAGCAAGGAGTTACTTGGTTTGCTGTAGCCCCACGGTCAAGGCACATATGAGAAAGCAATCAATTAACAACTAAGGTGTCTCAATGAAAAACTAATGATTGATGCTTCTCATTTCTCTCTGTTCCTGTCTGACTCTCTCTCTCTGTCTCTGTGTAAAAAAAAAAAAAAAAAAAAAAAAAAGGAGGAACAAATATACAGTGATGGAAAATGATTTGAGTTTGGGTGATGCGCACACAACATAATCAACAGTTTAAATGCTATAGAGATGTTTACCTTAAACCTAGGTACTGTTATTGATCAATATCACCCAGTTAATTTTCTAAATAAAATTTTGCAAAAATAAGAGGAGAAATCTATAGAGTTTAAAGAATAAATGGGTAAAATTGAGGTAAGGAAAAAAATGAGTAGGAGAATCTATTTATTGATTTGACACACACATATAATGCTATTTATATACAAAGCCATATTTTAAATACCTCACACATAGTAACTCATTTAATATCCACAACTACCTTATGAGATATAGATCAAATTATTAGAAAATAGAGATACATAAAGATGGAAGAACTTGTGCAAAGTCATACAGCTAAGTAATGAAACTGGGAGTTGGACCTAAATGGCCTAACTCTAGAAATTCACTTTCTAATCTAGTAGCCACTGATGGTTATTCAAATATAAATACATTAAAAATAGATAGAATTAAAGTTCAGTTACTCATTGTGCTAATCATATTTCATGTTTTTAGTAGCCATGTGTAGCTGATTGCTATAGTAAAGGACAATACAGATATAGAGAACAATGCATCATCACAGAACTTTCTGGTGAGCAGCACTTGTTTGATTTCTGCGCATTTATTCTGACATCTCTTCCTGAGGTAATGATAACATGTGGAGGGTGACTACATATTAACAACTCCTTGCATAGAGAGTTGTCTTGCAATAGAACAAAGAAAACAGAAGTAGCCAAAACAAGTTAATCCTTTTTTTGCTACACATCACTGCTTCAGAATAATGAGTTAGGTATGCTGATCCTATAGTGCTTTTTACATAGCTCTAATTGGTATAAGTAAGGAAATAGCAACATTTGACCATTTGAACTAGACAACTTATTTACCATTATTTAAATATATTAAATTGTTTCATTTAAATATGCACTCTTTAATAGAAATAATAATATTTAAGAAGACATGTACAGCCTGACCTGTGGTGGTGCAGTAGATAAAACATCAACCTGGAATGCTGAGGTCACCAGTTCAAAACCCTGGGCTTGCCTGGTTAAGGCACATATGGGAGTTGATGCTTCCTGCTCCTCCCCTCTTTCTCTCTCTCTCTCTCTCTTTCTCTCTGTCTCACTCTCCTCTCTAAAATGAATGAATAATAAATAAAAAAATTAAAAAAAGGTTCTCTAAAAAAAAGATGACATATACAATATTGCTGAGTGATAAATGTAAGTTTTAATTTGCAGCAAGGAAAGCCAATTGTACAATTAATGAATCAATGTTCTGTTTACAATTTTTATAAAATATAATCAAACGAAGATAACTCTTATATCTTATATAAGATAAATAGTTACAAAGAAAGAAACAAAAAGCCCCATAAATTTACTATCTCATTGTTTACATGGATCAGAAATCCAGGCATGGTTTAGCTGGGTCCTCTGCTCAGGGTCTAACCAGGGTACAATCAAAATTTCAGCCAGAGCTGCAGTCTCATCTTAGGCTTGGTATATTTTCCCAATCCTTTTGGTTATTGGCAGAGTTCAGTGTCTTGAGGCTGTAGAACTGAGGCTCTCTGCCTCAATCTGCCTGCCATTTAGAGTCTGGCTACCATTCCTTGTCACATAGCTTTCTACATAATATATGACAGTTTGCTTCCTCAGGGTTAACAGGTGAGTATTTACAGCTACTACTCCTGTCGCTAAACTCTAGTCTTAGTTTCAAGGAGCTCATCTGAATAGGTCAGACCCACCCCCCAAAATTTTCCATTAGATTAACTTAAAGACAACTTAATAGAGACCATTTTTTAAAAGACTTTAGTCATTTTAGAGAGAGCAGAGAGAGAGAGAGAGAAGGGGGGAGGAGCAGGAAGCATCAACTCCCATATGCGCCTTGACCAGGCAAGCAAAGGGTTTTGAACTGGTGACATTAGTGTTCCAAGTCAACGTTTTATCCACTGTGCTACCACAGGTTAGGCTTAATAGAGACCTTCATAAACATCTGCAAAAGCTTTCCACCTTTGCCGTGTACATAGCACACTCAATATATTCATGTGAATGAAATCTCTTCATGTTTACAGGTTCTGAACACAAAGGAAAAGGATTATACAGGGTTTGTACATCAAAGGGGTTTTTAGAATTCTGCTTGCTACAGTTCTGTATATTTTAAGAAATAAATGTTTTTCCTGAGTATGGAAGTTACAAGGTGGAGCTATTATGCTTGCAAGAGGATGTTTATTTCCATTAGTTATTTGGCTTCCAAAGAACATATAATATCAAATTAAAACATTGGTTTTCTGGTCTAACCATCTTGTCTATGAATATGTAAACTTAAAAGGTATATTTGCATGCTTTGGAAGCCTAAATATTCTTAAAAACCAAAATGATAATTTTAGGTATGAATTTTTTTTTTTTTTCATTTTTCTGAAGCTGGAAACAGGGAGAGACAGTCAGACAGACTCCCGCATGCGTCCGACCGGGATCCACCCGGCATGCCCACCAGGGGCGGTGCTCTGCCCCCCAGGGGGCGATGCTCTGCCCATCCTGGGCATCGCCATATTGCGACCAGAGCCACTCTAGCGCCTGAGGCAGAGGCCACAGAGCCATGCCCAGCGCCCGGGCCATCTTTGCTCCAATGGAGCCTTGGCTGCGGGAGGGTAAGAGAGAGACAGAGAGGAAAGCGCGGCGGAGGGGTGGAGAAGCAAACGGGCGCTTCTCCTATGTGCCCTGGCCGGGAATCGAACCCGGGTCCTCTGCACGCTAGGCCGACGCTCTACCGCTGAGCCAACCGGCCAGGGCCAGGTATGAATTTTTTAAATTACTGAAGTAACACAGGCTTATTGTTAAAAAAAGTAAAATGACACAGAAACACAGTGAATATACACTAAAATGTAAAATTAACCTACAATTCACTAATCTCCCTTTCTAATTCCTTAGAGATATTCTTTCAGCGTCTTCATTAAGCATGTAACATATACAATAATGCTTCTAGTATTTATTTTTATTTATTACTTATTTTCTACATTGCAGCATGTGTATAGACATCCTTCCATGTCAATACCTACAGATACCCCTTTCTCTCTCTCTCTCTCTCTCTATATATATATATATATGTGTGTGTGTGTGTCTGTATGTATACATACAATATATTCATATACATGTAAATTCATGAAAGTAAAGATTTAAAGAAGTTTTTCTTAAGCAAAAACTGTTATAAAGATTAAATGCTTAGATACAGTTCCCTATTTATGTCTATAATAAATTGATGTTTGGGTCAACATTGGTTTTAGACCTCCTTAGAACTAAGGAGAATCAATCTTTAAACTCATCTGAATCTTTAATCTTTGTTTTATATCAATAGCTATTTTCAGACCATAATCACAATTCTCGGACTTCAAAGCATCTAAGCAATTCGATATCAGAAAGATCTGATTTTCTTTCTAGAAGACAGACAAAAATGCCAGTTTGAAAATTTCAAATGGTAGTAGAATTGGCTTGTTCTAATCCTAGCTTTCTCCCTAGATTGGGAAATTAAAAAAAAAAGAAAGAGAAAGAGAAAGGAGAAAGTGAGAGAAGTGGTAGAGAGGGAAAGAAGAAGGAGGAGGAAGAAGAAGAAATCAAAAAGAAGTGAAATATAACATCTCTTTGAAGTATTTGGTCCACAACCTTTGGCCTGTTCCAGGGATGCAGTTCTAGCTCTGGTTCTAGCACCAATCCTGCTCCTTAGGCAGAGACTATATAAGAAGTCTGAAGACAGATGTTTTCCTGTTGTTATTGATCTGATAACTGAATTTCAACAATTTTCTTCTTGCCTTGATCTCATTTGATTGATATGCCATTTACAGACATCTTTGTAAGTGAAAATAGGTATTCTTAATAGTTAATTTGGGACAGGAGCTATAAACCTAAGCTGCCTAGTGGGAAATGGATATATGATCTTTTAATTTATGATGAAGTAGTATTCTATCAAAATGAATGATAATCATACTGTACTTTGAGGACTTACCAGGCACTGTACAAAGCACACTAGTTAGTGTCTCATTTAATCCTCATAGCCAACTATTCTGTGGGATAGGTCTTGTAATCATTTTCATTTTATTTATTAACTTATATTGAATTTATTGGGGGTAGTATGGTTCACAAAACCACACAACTTTCAAGTGTATAACTCAAGAAAACATCACCTGTACACTGCACCATGTGTCCATCACCCAAAGCAAAGTCTCCTTTTTTTCCCCTTTGCCCACCTCCACCTACCCTCACTCCCCCTTTCCTTTTGGCCAATACCACACTGCTGTCTGCATTATATATATATATTTTTTCTTAATCTCTTTATCTTCTTTCATTCAGTCCCTAAACTTCCCTCCCCTCTGACAGCTGTCATTCTGTTCATTGTATCGTGCCTGTTACTATTTTGATTGTCAGTTTATTTTGTTCATTTGATACTACATATAAGTGAGATCATATAGTACGTATTTTACTCTGACAGCTTTATTATACTTAGCATAGTAATCACCAAGTTCATCCATGCTGTCATAAAAAGTAAGATTTATTTTTCTTTATGACTAAGTAATATTTCATTGTGTAAATGTACCACAGCTTTTTTTATCCACTCCTCTAATGATGCACACTTGGGATTTTTTTAGATCTTGGCTATTGTAAATAACTGCAATGAACATACACTGCAAAAATTCTTCTGAATTAGTGCTTTGCGTTTCTTCAGATATATTGTCAGAAGTGGAACCACTCGGTCAAAATGTAGTTCCATTTTTAATTTTTTGAAGAAACTCCATATTATTTTTTCCAGTGGCTACATCAATCTCCATTTTCAATAATAGTGCACAAAAATTCTTTTTTGTCCATATCTTCACCAGAACTTGTTGCTTATTGATTTAGTAAAGATTGCTATTCTAACATGCATGAAGTGGTATCTCATTGTTTTAATTAGCATCTCTCTCATGATTAGTGACTTTGGGCACTTTTTTTTTCTTTTGTCCATTGGCCATCTGCATATCTATTTTGGAGAAGTGTCTATTCAAGTCCTTTGCCTATTTAATTGGGTCGTATGTCTTGATGATGAGTTGTGTAAGTTCCTTATAAATTTTGAAAATTAACCCCTTATCAGATATAATATTGGTAAATATGTTCTCTCATTCAGTGGGTTCTGTTTTCATTTTCTTTGTTGTGCAAAAGCATTTTAGTTTGATGTAGTCCCATTTATTTATCTTTTTCCTTGCCAGAGGAGATATAATGGCAAAAATATTTCTGTGACAAATGTTGGAAATTTTAGTGTCTATGTTTTCTTCTAGGATTTTTACAGCTTCATGGTTTATATTTGTCTTTAATCCATTTTGAGTTTATCCCTTCGTATGGTTTAAATTGGTGGTCTAGTTTTATATTTTTGCACATATTTGCCCAATTTTCCCAACACCATGCATTATATAAAGAGTCTATACCCCGCTGTATATTCTTGTCTTTATCATCAAGTATTAATTGACCACAAAGGTGTAGGTTTATTTCTGGCCTCCCAAATTCTGTTCCTTTGACCTATATACTTGTGCTTGTGCCAATACCATACTGTTTTTGATTAATATGGCTTTATAATATAAATATAGTTTTATATCATCAGGTACTGTGATATCTCCCACTTCATTCTTCTTTTTCAAGATTGCTGAAGTTACTTGGAATCTTTTGTTGTTCCATATAAATATTTTAAAATATTTCTTCTAGATTTGTGAGATATGACATTGGTATTTTAATAAGAATTGCATGAAACCTGTAGATTGCTTTGAGTATTATGGGCATTTAATAATGTGATTTTTATTTTCATTTTGACATTCAATTATATTTCATACGCATCACCCAAAGTCAAATTGTCCTCCACCACCTTTTCTTTGTTTTTATGCCCCTCCCTTCACCCCACTCCCCACCCTCTCCTCCCTCCCCACCACCCCCCATACCACTGCACTTTTATCTATATTCCTGAGTCAATTTTGTGTCCCACCTATGTATGGAATCATACAGTTCTTAGTTTTTTCTGATTTATTTATTTCACTCTGTATAATGTTATCAAGGTCATCCATGTTGTGTAAATGATCCGGTGTCATCATTTCTTATGAATGAGTAGCATTCCATAATATATATGTACCACATCTTCTTTATCCAATCCTCTATTGAAGGGCTGTTTGTTTCCATGCCTTGGCCACTGTGAACAATGTTGCAACGAACATGGGGCTACATGTACCATGTCTTTATGTACCATTGTTTTTTGAGTTTTGGAGATATATACGCAATAGAGGGATTGCTGGGTCGTATGTTAGTTCTATTCTTAATTTTTTGAGGAACCACTATACTTTCTTCTATAACAGTTGTACTACTTTACATTACCACCAACAGTGAATGAGGGTTCCTTTTCCTCCAGTCTCTCCAACACATGTTATTACTTGTCTGTTGATAAAAGCTAATCTAACAGGTGTGAGGTGGTATCTCATTGTAGTTTTGGTTTGCATTTCTCTAATAGCTAGTAAAGATGAGCATCTTTTCATATATATATGCCATTTGTGTTTCTTCCTGGGAGCAGTGTCTGTTCATGTCCTCTTCTCATTTTTTTATTGGATTGTTTGTTGTTGAGTTTTGTGAGGTTTTTTTTTATATATATTTTGGATATTAGGCCCGTATCTGAGCTGATGTTTGAAAATATCATCTCCCATTTAATTGGTTTTCTGTTTGTTTTGTTGTCAGTTTCTTTTGTTGTGCAGAAGCTTCTTAGTCTGATGTAGTCCCATTCATCTTGGCGTTTAATTCCCTTGCCTTTAAATTGATTTTTTTCTACTTATAAAGACAGTATATGCTTCCACATATTTGTATCTTCCTCAATTTTTTTCTTCAGTTTCTGATAAATTTTCAAGTATAGTTCTTTTACCTCCTTGAATAAATTTATTCCTACATGCCTTATTTTTTTAATTTTTAGATTTTATTTATTAATTTTTAGAGAAATAGGAGAGAGAGAGAGAGAGAGAGAGAGAGAGAGAGAGAGAGAGAGAGAGAGAACAGGGAGGAACAGGAAGCATCAACTCCCATATGTGCCTTGACTGGACAAGCCCTGGGTTTTGAACTGGTTACCTCAGCATTCCAGGTCGATGCTTTATCCACTGCACCACCACAGGTCAGGCTGTGCCTTATTTTTTTGTTGCAATAGTAACTAGGGTTGTTTTTTAAAATTTCTCTTTCTGATAGTTCATTATTGGTGTACAGAAACGCCACTGATATCTGAATATTAATTTTGTATCCTGTGTCTTTGCCAATTTCATTTACTAGATCTAGTAGATATTTTGGTGGAGACTTCAGCATTCTCTATACATAATATTATGTAATCTGCAAATAATGAAAGTTTTAATTCTCCCTTTCATGTTCTAATGCTTTTTATTTCTTCTTCTCTGATTGCTGGCTAGAACTTCCAGTACTATGCTGAGTAAGAGTGGTGAAAGGAGACATTTCTGACTTTTTCTCAATCTTTAGGAAAACATTTTTACTAATTGAACATTCATTATAATGTTGGCTGTTGGTTTATCATATATGACCTTTATTCCATTGAAATATGTACCCCTGATTATCACTTTGCTGAGAATTTTTAACATAAATAGGTGCTGAATTTTATCAAATGCTTTTTCTGTATCTATTGTTATGATCATGTGATATTTATCCTTCATTTCTTTTTGTACAGTGTATCAAATATTGATTTGTAAATAGTGTATTAAACTTGCATCTCCAGGACAAATCCCAGTTGATCATGGCATATAATCATTTTAACATATTGTTATATTTGGTTTACTAATATTTTGTTGATTTTAGCATCTATATTCATATGGGATATTGGCTAATAATTAATTTTCTTTTTTTGCTGTGTCCTTATCTGGTTTGGAATTAAGATAATGCTGACCTCATAAAGAGAGTTTGGGAGTTTTCCCTTCTCTTGAATTTTTTGTAATAGTATGAGAAGGGTAAGTGTTAGTTCTTCTTTATGTGTTTAGTAAAATTTACCTGTGAGCCATCCAGTCCAAGACTTTTGTGTGTAAGAGTTATTATTATTATTATTATTATTATTGGTTAAATTCTATTTGTTTTAATGAGTCTATTCAGATTTTCTGATGCTTTATGATTCAATTTTAAAAGATTGTATGTTTTTAGGAATTTATTTATTTCATCCAGGTTTCCCCATTAGTTAGCCTATATAGTTCTATATATTACTTTCTTATAATCGTTTGTATTTCTGTGGTGTCAGTTGCTGCCTCTACCACTTCATTTCTCATTTTATTTGGGTCCCCTCTTTTTTTCTTGATGAGCTTGGTAAAAAGATTCATCAAGCTGGTTTATCATTTCAAAAAATGAGATCTTGGATTCATTGTGGGTTTTTTTTCTATGTCATTTATTTCCACTGTAATACTTATTATTTCCTTTTTTCTACTTGCTTCTTTGAGCAGGTCTGTAATACTATAAACTTTTTTCATAAGAATGCTTTTCTGTGTATTGTGTGTTTATTTTTATTTGCTTCCAGGTAACTTTTTATTCTTCCTTAGTCTCATTGCTAATCTATTTATTTTTAATAACATGTTATTTACTATCCATGTGTTTGAGCATTTTTTTAGTTTTTAGTTTGTTTTTATTGTAATTGATTTCTACCTAGTTTTATTCTCTTGTGGTCAGAATAGATGCTTGATAAGATTTGAATCTTCTTGAATTTATTAGGACTTATTTTATATTCTAACATGTGATTCACCTTTGGAATGTTCCATGTGCAATTAAAAAGAATGCACCTTCTGCTGCGTTGGAATTAAATGTTCTGTAAGTCTCATCCATTCCAGAGTGTCATTAATGGTTGCTGTTGCCTTGGTGATTTTATTTTTAATTCTTAAATTTTATTTAGAAAGTTAATTTTATTAGGATGACATTGATCAATAAGAGTACATAGGTTTCAGGTGAACATTCTATAGCATTTGAACTGTTCATTATGTTGTATACCCATCATCCAAAGTCAAATCATTCTTGTCATTTTACATTTGTCCGCTTTACACACTTCCTCCACCTCCTCCCTGGTCCTCATTCCCCTACATCCCTTCCCCAGTCCCCCACGTTCCCTCCCCACTGGTAACCACTTCACTTATATCATTGTCCATGAGTCACAGTTTTATATCCCACCTATGTGTAAAATTATACAGTTCTTAACTTCTTTTAATTTACTGTTTTTCACTCAGTATAATATTCTCAAGGTCCATCCATGTTGTAAATGTCACTATGTTATAATTTCTTATGGCTGAGTAGCATTCTACTGTGTATATGTACCACATATTTTTTGTCCAATACTCTGTAGAAAGACAGTTTGGTTGTTTCCATGTCTTGACCACTATAAATAATGTGGCGATGAACATGGGGGTACATGTGATTTTATGTACTAATGTTTGCTAGTTTTTAGGGTAGATATCCAGTAAAGGGATTGCTGAGTCATATGGTAATTTTATTTTTTAATTTTTTGAGGTACCACCATACTTTTTACCATAATGAATATACTAATTTGCATTCCCACCAGGAATAATGAAGGTTTTTTTTTCCTCCACAGCTTCTCCAACACTTGTTATTACCTGACTTGTTGATAATAGCCAATCTAGCACATGTGAGGTGATAATTTCATTGTAGTTTTGATTTGCATTTCTCATATAGCTAGTGAAGATGAGTATCTTTTCATATATCTGTTGGCCATTTGTATGTCTTTTTGGGAGAATTGTCCGTTCAGGTCTTCTCTTCATTTTTTAATTGGATTGTTTGTTTATTTGCAGATGAAGTTTGTGAGTTCTTTATATGTTTTGGATATTAACCCTTACTGGAGGTATAGTTTGCAAATATCATCTCCCATTTAGTTGGCCTCCTATTTGTTTTCTTGTCAGTTTCTTTTGCTGTGCATAAGAGTTTTAGCTTGATATAGTCCCATTCATTTATTTTTGCCTTTATTTCCCTTGTCTTTGGGGTCAAATTCAGAAATTATTTTCTATGGCTAAGGTCTGTGAGCTTTGTAGCTATGTTATCTTCTATGTAATATATTATGTCAGCTCTTATATTTAGGTCTGATACATTTTGAATTAATTTTTGTGCAGGAGGACAAACTGTAGTCAAGTTTCATTTTTTTGATTGTGCTTTTCCAATTTTCCTGGCTCCATTTATTTATTTATTCTTGTTTATTTAGATTTAAACATGTATTGTTTATATTAATTTATAAAAGCAGTACATATTCATTATAGAGAATTTTTTAAAAGTAGAGTATCAATAATACAAATCACTCATCTATCACCTAGAGATAAATGTCATCAGTACTTTGGTACATTTTTACATATAGCAGTTTCTTTCTATGCATATTTACTTTTTTCCTTTTTGCATACTTTGGATTATACTGTGTAAACTTGTTTATCTTGTTTTTTTTTTAACATTCTATCGTGAGCATTTTATCATGGCTTTAAATATTTTTTTAAAGTCAGTGATATAATGCTTACCTTATTTCTGGACATTCAAATCAAGTTTTTCCTTTTATAAACAAGACTGTGATGAAAATTCTATGTATAAATCTGTATATTTTCAATTATTTCCTTGAGTTCCTAGAGAGCTTATTTGACCACTTTGTGTCAACATTTTAAGGTCTTTTGATACTTAAAACCAAACCAACTTTAGAAATATTATATTACTTTATCATTTATTCACTTACTTAACAAATATTTATTGAGCCTTCACTATGTGCTTGATACTGCATAAGGGCTCATATTATAATGGAGAATAATGTACTCAAGGTCCTTGCATTCAAACTCTTAGGTGGAGACAGATAATAAACAAGTGAAGAGGGTTTCTTTTTTTCATTGTGTAATTTTGGCTCCTTTCTTGAGATGATTTGTCCACATATATGTGGTTTTATTACTGGGTCTATATCTGTCTTTCTGCCAATACAAACTGTTTTTGTTATTGTGGCTCTATAATTTGAAACCAGATAGTGTGACACCACTGTCTTTATTCTTTTTTCTCAGAATTACTTTGTTTATTCAGGATTTTTTATAGTTCCATACAATCCTCAGAATTCTTGGCTTTATTTCTTTTAAAAAATGATAGTGGGATTTTGATAGGAATTGTATTAAATTTCTATATTGCTTTGGGTAACATGGCCATTTTAACTATGTTGATTCTTACAATCCATAAACATGGAATATTTTTCCATTTCATTGTGACTTTTTCCAATTTTTTTCAATGATGTTTTGTAGTTTCTGTATCATCATTCATTAAGTTTATTCCTAGATACTACTTTTTTTTGTAATTGTAAAAATAATTTTTTTAAGTTAATTTTCTGAAATTTTATTGTTGGCATATAAAAAATCAGTAGACTTCTGTGTACTGATTTTTTATCTTGTGACTTAGTGTCTTGGTTTATGGTTTCTAATAGCTTTTCAGTGGAGTGTTTGGGGTTTTCTACATACAGGATCATGTCATCTGCAAAAAGTGATCCTTTTCCTTCTTCTTTCATGATTTGAGTGCAATTTATTTATTTTTCTTGCCTGATCAGTCTGGCTGAAACTTCCAGAACTATGTTGAGTAAGATTAGAGATAATAGGCAGCTTTTTCTTGTTTTTGATTTTAGAGGAAAAGCCTTCATTTTTTCACCATTTAGTATGATATTAACTGATAGTTTGTCAGAAGAGACCTTTATTATGTTGAGGTACATTCTTTGTATTCTGATTTTATTCAGTGTTTTAAACATAAAGGGATTTTGTATCTTATTGAATGACTTTTCTGCATATATTGATAAGATCTTATAATTTTTGTTTTTGTTTTATTGATGTGGTATATTATGTTGTTTGATTTCTATATGTTGGACCTTCCTTGTGCTCCTGAAATAAATCCCACTTGATCGTGATGTATTATTTTTGTAATGTGTTGTTCTATTCAATTTGCTAGTATTTTGTTTAGGTTTTTTGCATCTGTATTCATTAGAAATACTGGTCTGTAAGTTTCTTTTTTTGTGTTATCCTTGCCAGATTTTGGTATGAGGGTTATGTTGGCCTCATAAACTGTATTGGGGAGTATTGTTTCTCCTTCTATTCTTTGGAAAACTTTGAAAGGATAAGTACCAAGTCTTCTTGGAATATTTGATAGAATTCACCAGTGCAGCCATCTGGTTGTAGAATTTTGGGGGGAGGAGGTGTATGATAGTTGTTTTTATTTCCTCCCTGCTCATAGGTATATTTAGATTTTTCACTTCTTTGTAATGCTGTCTGGAATTTAATTATTTATTATAGATTGTTGAATTTGGTGACATATGATCTTTCATAGTATTCTACTATGATCTGTTCTATACCTATGATGTCTGTGGTAATTTTTACTCTTTCATTTTAGATTTTGTTTATATGAGTATTTCCTCTTTTTTCTTAGTGAGTCTAGTTAGTCATTTGTAGATTTTATTGATCGTATCGAGGAACCAGCTCTTTGTTATATTAATTTTTCTATAGTTTTTTGTTCTCTAATTCATATAGTTCTGCTCTAATTTTTACTATTTCTTTTCTTCTGCTGACTTTGGGTTGCCTTTATTCTTCTTTTTCTATTTTCTTAAGGTATGATATTAGGTTGTTTACTTGGGATCTGTTTTGTTTCTTCATATAAGCTTGTAATTATATAAACTTCTCTCTTATTATGGCTTTTGTTGCATCCCAGAAATTTTGATATGTCCTGTTCTTATTTTCATTTGTCTGTCTATATCTTTTGATCTCTGCTTTTATTTTTTCTTTGACCCAGTCACTTTCTAGAAGTATGTTGTTTAATTTCCACATGTTTTTGTGTATTTTTTTGTAGGTGAATTCTAATTTCAAAGTTTTATGATCAGAAAATATGACTGGCATAATTTTAAATTCCTGAATTTGTTGATGTTAGTTTTATGGCCCAACATATGGTCTGTCCTTGAGAATGTTATTTGCACATTGGAGAACAATGTATAATGTGATGTTTTAGGATGAAATGCCTTATAAATGTCTATTATGCCCATTTGATCAAGAGTTTCATTTAAGGCCAATATTTCTTTATTTATTTTCTGTTTGGATGATCAATCTAAAGCTGTCAATTGTATGTTAAAATCTCCAAGTATGATTGTGTTTTGGTCTGCTTCTGTTTTTAGATCAGTTAGTAGAGGTCTTGTATATTTTGGTGCTTTCTGATTTGGTGCATATATATTATGAAGTGTTATGTATTCTTGATACATGTCTCCTTTATTATTATAAAATGTCATTCTTTGTCTCTGGTTCACTTTGTTGTCCTTAAGTCAGCATAGTCAGATATGAGTATAGCTACATCTACTTTTCTTGGGTATATTTGCTTAGAGAATCATTTTCCAACCTTTCATTTTGAGTCTACTTTTATCCTTGCAGCATAGATGTGTCTTTGAAGGCAGTATATGAGTGGCTTTTTCTTTTTGATTCAATCTGATACTCTGTGCCTCTTTACTTGTGAGTTTAGTCCATTTACATTTAGAGTAAGTATTAACATTTGAGAATTTCTTATAGCCATTTTATGTTTTGTTTTCTTGTAGCTTTGTGTCTTATTTGGTTCTCCTTTATGTTTCTGCCAGTTGTTTTTGTTTGGTAGTATTCCACACTTCTTTCCTATGTTTCTTCCTTTTTAAATATGTACTTCAGTAGTGGATTTTTCATGGATGGTTACCATTAGGATAAGAAAGAAACAGTTATATGTAAATGAGTCTTTTGTCTTATGAATGCTTCTGCACCCCATCTTTCTTTTCTATGGCAGATCTTTATCATCTCTTATTGCTTTTACAGATTATCCTTGCTTTTATTGTGACATTGTTGGACATTTTATTAGTTTTGATTTTTTTTTTGTTTGTTTTCTTTCTGTCTGGTTGAATAAGCCCCTTGAGTCTTTCCTGAAGTGGAGGTTTTCAGGTGATAAATTCTCTCAGCTTCTGTATGTCTGGAATAGTTTTTATTTCTCCATCATATTTGAAGGATAACTTTAATGGATATAGTATTTTTGGCTGGTAATTCTTCTCTTTCAGTACTTTTAATGTTCACGTCCACTCTCTTCTTGCTTGTACCATTTCTCTGAGAAGTCTGATGATATCCTAATAGACTTTTCTTTATATGTTATGTTCTTTTCCCTTGCTGCCTTCAGAATTCTTTCTTTGTCATTGATTTTTTTAAATTTTATTTTTTTAATGGGGCGACATCAATAAATCAGGATACATATATTCAAAGATAACAAGTCCAGGTTATCTTGTCTTTCAATTTGTTGCATACCCATCACCCAAAGTCAGATTGTCCTCTGTCACCTTCTATTTTCAGTTTTCTTTGTGCCCCTCCCCCTCCCCCTTTCCCTCTCCCTTTCCCCCCTCCCCCCATAACCACCACACTCTTATCAATGCCTCTTAGTTTCACTTTTATGTCTCACCTACGTATGGAATAATGCAGTTCCTGTTTTTTTCTGATTTACTTATTTCACTTCGTATAATGTTATCAAGATCCCACCATTTTGCTGTAAATGATCCGATGTCATCATTTCTTATGGCTGAGTAGTATTCCATAGTGTATATGTGCCACATCTTCTTTATCCAGTCATCTATTGATGGGCTTTTTGGTTGTTTCCATGTCCTGGCCACTGTGAACAATGCTGCAATGAACATGGGGCTGCATATGTCATTGATTTTTGAAAATTTTCTATGATGTGCCTTGGAGTAGGTCTGTTTGGGTTGTGGTAAGTTGGCACTCTGTTTGCCCTTTGATTCAACATTCTAACTCTTTCCATAGACTTAAGAAATTCTCATCAATTATTTGTTTGAATATGCTCTCCATTCCCTTCTCCCTCTCTTCTTCTGATATACTCATTATTCTTATATTGCTCTTTCTGATGGAGTCAGACTATTTTTGTAGTGCTCTCTCAGTTTTTTTAATTTTTGAATCTGTCTTCTCTTCTCTGTGTAGCATCTCTCATTGCTTGCCTTCTGTGTCATTGATTCCTTTCTCTTTCTGACTTCTTGTATTTGGCAAGTTGCCTGCTACTTCAGGCTTCAATTCTTGTATTGAGTTCATCATCTCTGTTTTTAAAGTTTTACTCTCCTTGGTGAAGTACTCATTTTGATCATTATTTTGTTTTCTGTATTCATTAAATTGACTATCAATATTTTTCTCCCAATTCATTGAGTATTTCAGAACAATTTTGAATTCTATATAATTTAACTCCAAGGTTTCCATGTGTTTTAGAATTTTTCTATAAATTTTTCATTTTCTTTTTGCATTACAGCTATGTCTAGTGTAGCCATAGTATTTGATTTCTCCTTCTTTACAAGCATGTCAGAGTGATATTGCTAAGAACCCTAACAACAGAAACAAAAAAAATAAAAATTAAAAAATGTACAATAAAAAACATAAAATTAAAAAAAATGACAAGTAAAAAGAAACCACAGGAGAAAAGATCAAAAGCAAACAAAAATTCAAAACAAAACACCCATAAAATAGTAAAAACTAAAAAGATAAAAATTAAAAAGAATGAAATTTGCCTGACCAGGCAGTGGTGCAGTAAATAGAGTGTTGGACTGGGATACAGAGGACCCAGGTTTGAGACTCTGAGGTCACCAGCTTGAGTGTGGGCTCATCTGGTTTGAGCAAGGCTCACCAGCTTGAACCTCAGGGTTGCTAGCTCAAGAAAGAGGTTCACTCAGTCTGCTGTAGCCGTTTGGTCAAGGCACATGTGATAAAGCAATCAATGAATAACTAGGGTGCTGCAATGAAGAATTAATGCTTCTCATCTCTCTCCTTTTCTGTCTGTCTGTCCCTCTCTCTGATTATCTCTGTCTCTGTCACAAAAAAATGTAATAAATAAAGAGAAAAAGAATGAAATTCATAGATGAAAAATAATAAGAAGAAAAAATGTAATAAAGAAAAAAAGAGAATAAAATTTATAGATAAAAAAGAAAAAATAAGGCCCTGGCTGGTTGGCTCAGTGGTAGAGCGTCGGCCTGGCGTGCAGGGGTCCCGGGTTTGATTCCCAGCCAGGGCACACAGGAGAAGCATCTATCTGCTTCTCCACCCCTCCCCCTCTCCTTCCTCTCTGTCTCTCTCTTCCCCTCCCACAGTGAGGCTCCATTGGAGCAAGGATGGCCTGGGCGCTGGGGATGGCTCCTTGGCCTCTTCCCCAGGCGCTAGAGTGGCTCTGGTTGCTACAGAGCGATGTCCTGGAGGGGCAGAGCATCGCCCCCTGGTGGGCAGAGCGTCACCCCTGGTGGGCGTGCCGGGTGGATCCCGGTCAGGCGCATGTGGGAGTCTGTCTGTCTCTCCCTGTTTCCAGCTTCAGAAAAATGAAAAATAAAAAGAAAGAAAAAAATAAGAATAAAAAATGAAAAAAGGAGGAAAAAATGAAAAAAAATTCCATTTTGAGAGTTTTCTTCCAGTAGATTGTTGCTTTATTACAACTTTAACTCTGAATTTTCTGGGTTGTTGACAAAGTTGTTGCTGTTGCAGTGATATAATTAGGCCACAGTTGCATTGGTGGCTAGGGCATGTTGTGAGGGCTTTTTGGCTTTGGCTTTACCGTTTCAGCTTTCTGACTTTATGGTTTTAGCAATTGTCATCTCAGGCTTCTGGGTGCTTCATCCCACTTCTCAACAGACCTGGGGACCAGACATGGAACACCTCTGTTCTTCATGAGAGAGAGTGACTCTGGAGAGCTAGCTATGGTATTTGTCTCTGCCTCTCTTTGTACTGTGAGGTGAAAAAGGTGGGCTCTGGGAGGGTAGGGTTATACTTTAGTTTTCTCTGTCTCTGCTGAGTGTGGGCTGCAAGCAGACCACAGGAACACTGGCTGTGACCCTGTGCTCTGGCTGCTTTGGTTTATCTTCCCCTCTGCATCTCTGTTTCACTGCTCCTTCTGACAGAAAGAGACCCAATCACTCTGAGATT
The DNA here is from genome assembly GCF_036850765.1 of Saccopteryx bilineata. Taxonomy (NCBI): domain Eukaryota; kingdom Metazoa; phylum Chordata; class Mammalia; order Chiroptera; family Emballonuridae; genus Saccopteryx; species Saccopteryx bilineata. Next base: position 84,305,495 of record NC_089502.1, on the reverse strand, counting down.
CCCTTTCTGTACCTCTCCAGACAAAATCCAGAGAGCTCAAGCTTTCCTCCTCCCTGTAGTCTAGCAGAGTAAAACAAACAGTCACTCCAGGTTTGTCTCCTCTTCTCTACGAAGATCACCATGAGTATGTTTTTATTTTCCATCTTCTTTTTTATTCCATCTCACCTTTAGTCAATTTGGATATTTCAGGTGCATGTACAAGCCCAGCTGTGGTTCCTTCCTTGCATTATAATTGTTCAATATTTTGAAATTTCAAGAGGAGAGATCAGAAGTATCTATCACACCACCATTATTACTCTGACTTCACATCCATCATTATCTTTTTTTTTTTTGTATTTTTCTGAAGTTAGAAACGGGGAGACAGTCAGACAGACTCCCACATGCGCCTGACCAGGATCCACTCAGCACGCCTACCAGGGGGAGATGCTCTGCCCATCTGGGGCATTGCTCTGTTGCAACCAGAACTATTCTAGTGCCTGAGGCAGAGGCCACAGAGCCATCCTCAGCTCCCAGGCCAACTTTGCTTCAATGGAGCCTTGGCTGTGGGAGGGGAAGAGAGAGACAGAGAGGAAGGAGAGGGGGAGGGATGGAGAAGCAGATGGGTACTTTTCCTGTGTGCCCTGGCCGGGAATCGGACCCAGAACTCCTGCACGCCAGGCCGATGCTCTACCTCTGAGCCAACTGGCCAGGGCCTATTATTATTTCTTTAAACATCTTTTTGATCCCTTGCTCATTGTCTTCTCCTCTGGTACCTCTATGATGCTTGATGTTTTCCAACAGGTCTCCTAGACTTCCTCATATTTATGTGTTTGACAGAAAGACAGAGTGACAGATAGAGACAGACAGGAAAAAAGAGAGATGAAAAGCATCAATTCTTTGCAGCACCTTAGTTGTTCATTGATTGCTTTCTCATATTGCCTTGACCAAGGAGCTAGAGCAGAGCAAGTGACACCTTGCTCAAGCCAGTAACCTTGTGCTTCAAGCCACTGACCTTAGGCTTTAAGCCAGCAACATTGGGCTCAAAACAGCAACCATAAAGTCATGTTCATGAACCTACACTTAAGCCATGGACCCCTCAAGCTGCTGAGACCATGCTCAAACTGGGTGATCTCATGCTCAAGCTGGTGACCTCTGGGTTTCAAACCTGGGTCCTCTGTGTCCCAGGCAAACACTCTATCCACTGCACTGCTGCCTGGTCAAGCTAGACTTTCCTCTATTTTTAAAAATTATCTTTCTTTTGATGTTCTGCTTGGGTGCTTACTGTTATCTTATATTCTAAATTGCTAATACAATCCTCTGCTTCATCTAATCAGCTTTTGATTCTTTCTAGTACATCCTTCATTTTTGATACTGTATTTCTTATTTCTGACTTTTTCCAATGAATTCTCTGTTATTTTTAATACTTATTTTCTATTTGTTTAAGTTTTCATTGAGATTGTAAGGTATTTTCCGCTGAGGAAGAAAGAAGGGCGTATTTACCAAGTGTGGAATAGAAAGCTTTATTTAGTAGAGTGCATCCCAGACGAGGTTCTCTGGTCCATAAAAGGGGCCAGAGAAGTTGCACAGATTCTGCCATTTGGGGATAATTTATAGGGTTCGTAGGGTGAAGGTGAGTTGATATGATGTGGTGAAATTTCATTGGCTGAGTCGTTTTTTTCTGAAGGGCTCCAGGGCATCTCTTTTGGTGGGCATGGATGTGGGTGGTTCTGGTCAAAGTTCCCGGGCCTGGTTCCTCACATGACTTTTCCTCATTGCCAACCGACCTCACATTCTGACATTTTATGTTAGACAAGGGTGCCACTATTCATCTGGCTACTTCCTGCTGGTTAGGGGTGTCATGGGGAAGGGAGGTCAGAAGGTGATGTCTCTGAGGGGAGTCATGTTTATGGGTGTAGGAACATCTGGTTGACCATGACTTGAGAAACCTTGTGGATGCAGCCCTGTAAGAATCTAAAAAAGAGGAGTAAATATGAGTAATATGCTGCTAATTAGAAGAGGATCTAGGATAGGGACAGTCTAGGTGAGGATGGCTGGCTGCCATCAGGAATTAATTGGGTTGTAGGAAGAGAGATTCTTGTGCAGTTTTTCTTGCAGGTGGTTGAGGACATTAATATTTTCTTCCATCAAGCCAGTCTCATTGAACAGCATTGCTCCTTGCTTTAACTCATTCTGGTGGCAGGTTCCCGGTAGGAGGGATAAGAGCAACAGGATGATCTTCAGGGACCAACCTTTTGGTGAGCTGGAGTTGGGTAGGGCCCACTGGTTTTGACTGCCAGCAATCCTGCATGGGGCAAGCTTGAGGCAAGAGACATGGTACCAAGGTGTTTGCCCTAGGAACTTGGCTGCAGTAGGAGTAGTCAATATGGGGTCCCATCCACCTTGGCTGTAGGGAGCTGGACTGGAGCTCCCTCAGAAGAACCCTGTCTCCTGGCTGGAGGGGGAGAGGACATTAGAGTGTCTCAAAGGTTAGAGAAAGTCCTTCTTATGGCGTTGGTGGATGTGAGAGATCCCTTTGGAGTGTCTTTTGCAGCCTTATAGAGGGGTTTGGCTAAGAGAGAAAAATTTGGAATCCAGTGTCAAAAGAAGCCTATTAGATTGAGGAAAGAAAGAGTCTGAAGGAGTGCAAAAAAGGGATTCTATCCAAACTGCATGTTAGGGGTGGCATGCAAAAGGGAAAAGAATGGGTCCCATCCACTCCCATAATTGAGACCTGTGAGGGAACTAGAGATCCAGAGTGTTATGGCAAAAGATAAGGTATCCCCCATGTCCACAAGAAATGAGATGGATTTACCCGCTCTTGTAGGATTACCCTGGGCTTGGCGAAGGTGGTGGGGGTCTTCGAGTTCAGGCCACGTCAGTCGTCCATGAAGCATAGGATTTCGAGCGATGGGCCTTCCTGGCTGGCTTGATTCTTTCTAGTACATCCTTCATTTTTGATACTGTATTTCTTATTTCTGACTTTTTCCAATGAATTCTCTGTTATTTTTAATACTTATTTTCTATTTGTTTAAGTTTTCATTGAGATTGTAAGGTATTTTCCGCTGAGGAAGAAAGAAGGGCGTATTTACCAAGTGTGGAATAGAAAGCTTTATTTAGTAGAGTGCATCCCAGACGAGGTTCTCTGGTCCATAAAAGGGGCCAGAGAAGTTGCACAGATTCTGCCTCCCGTTTGGGTGGCTTGTCCTCCATGTAGAGGCACCAAGGAAGAACTTGTTGCCCAAAAGGGGCAATTGCTCTGCCAGTGACTGGGCTGCATACAGTCAGGGCAGGCTTAGTGGGCAGCCTCGGGCAGGGGCACTGCTGGGGCTCAAGGCTGCCACAAGAGCCTGGCTTTGGAGCATCGCCTTCTGTTGCATGCAGGCCTAGCAAGCAGTGTTGGCCTTTTTCTACTAGCCACGACCAATAAAAACTTTAAATGCCATGTTCACAGGTCTCAGATAGGGGTTTTGGGGTTGAGAATAAGAGGAGGGGGGCTTCTGGGGATCCCAGCACCCAGATCCAGCTGGAAATGCTGGAGTCAGAGGCAGGACAGGGCCAGGCCTTCCTGAAAGAAGATCAGGGTTGAACCATGGGGTCAGGAACCCTGAAAATCCTTGTGAGGTTCAATGGCCAGTGGAGGAGGGCCTGACAGGGGAGGGGCTTAAGAACACAGCAGAGAAGTGAGGGACTCTTGGCTGGTAGGGGAGGGGGACTTCCTGGAGGGAAGACACCCAAGCGGAAGAGGTCTGCAGAGGGACCAGAGAGGGGTCCTGAGAGATGGGTGTCCCCAGGGGTTGGGCAGGAGGGGGAGAGAGTTGGGTGTTGACAAAGAAGAAAAGATCAGGAGCAGAGGGTGTAGCTGAGGTTTCTCTGGCCAGAAAGGGCCTGCACCGTAGGAGAGGCAGCACAGAGATTAGGATGGGAGTGCAAATATTAGAAGCCCTGAATGTAAGAGATCTCCAACCAGTTCCCAGTTCTGTGTCAATAGTTAAATTTGTGAGGGTGTTAAAATTGAAAGTCCCTTCAGGAGGCCACCTGGTTTGATTATCCAGTGGGTATTGTGGCCTGGCCACGGTGGAGAAGAAGATCAGTTTCTTCTTCTTTAGGGAGTGACAGATTCTGAATAAGGCACTCCAGGAGTGTTTTAGAGCCAGGTTTAGATTCCTGTGCCTCTCATGGCCGCCCTCAGTTCTCAGAGTGATCAGAGATGAGAATTGGCATCCTGCAAGTCAATTTCTGGCCACTAGACAGTTAGGTAGAGTGGGTGTGTCTAGGACATTTCCATGGACACACATGCACTCGGAATGGATAGGAAGTCCCTGATGCAGCTCTGATTATGGACAGGGAGTCTCGGCGGAAAGAACTGAGGGGAGGCTGGAGTAGGGGACTTACTGCACTATGTGCCAAAGTGGGTGGAAAGTCAGAGGTCCTGGTTCTCGATTCTTATGTGACCTTCCTTCATTGCCAACTGACCTCACAGAGATCATCCAATCCATTTTTTTCTTTTAAATTCCTTAAGCATCTTTATAACTATTGGTTTAAATTCAGTGTCAAGAATATTGGTTGCTTCCATTTCATTTATTTCATTCTCTTGGGATTTCTTTGTTCTGTCTCTTGGGGCATATTTCTTTGTTTCCTTATTTTTTTCTGTGTATTAAGCAGATCTGCTATGACTCCTAAAGTGATTATAATGGCTTTATGATGAAGGTGTCTTATTGGGCTCAATGGTGCAATTTTCCAGATTCCCCAAGCCAAGTGCTCTAAGAATGTTTCTTGTGGGTTATGTACACCAGTATTTTGAATGCTGTTGATCTTTTCATAGGTAAATTGAACCTTTCAGGCTGGCTGACTAAAAGGATAAACTGATTACCTTGTATGAGTTGCTATACATGAGCTTTCTCCTGAGGTGGAGTTGATTCCAACATTTTCTGGTACCTGCCAGAATCCTCCTTAGAGTGTGCTGCTTGTGTGGTTAGTTTGGTCAGAATCTGATGTAGTCTGAAACAGACCACTTATTGTGTTGGCTCTGGGTCCACTTGGCCAGGGTTCAGGTACAAGTTGATGTTAGATGTTATGTGCAACTGGTCTTGGTTACCTGTCTGGGGCTCCCATGCTATTCACTGTTTGAGGCTGTATTTCCTGGGCCTGAGAGTGCATGTGTGAGGGTCAATTTGTGCACAAAGACTGTTTCCTCTAGATTAGAATTAGGGCAAGATCTATAATAGGTCCAAGGATCCCTGAGGTCTTTCTTTGCCTGTTAGATATTCCAGGTCCCCCTAAGGTTACCTGACCTTCCTCTAGAGTCTTCCAAAGAATGACTGTAGAATGAACCTAGGGTGGCTGTGACTCACAGACCCTTCTACAATCACAAGTTTGGTAGGAAGAAGTGACCTGGTTTGGATGACAGGGCTAGTGCATCCCCTACTTTTGGTCCACACAGTCAAGTACTTGATGAGGAAAAGTGGCCTCTATTCCAGAGTTATATCATTTAGTCTCTTCCAGAGTGTCCAACTCTAGATCTCCTAGGAGGAACATACTGAAATTCACATCTCTTTTTGCATAAGCAAGTTCAGCAGGGCAGAACTGCTGGTGTTCAGGAGGACAGATGAGATGAGTCTCTCCATGTATGTGGTTTTGGTTGAAGCTGCATGACTTTATCTCTGTTCCAGACTCTGAGGGTGGCATACTACAAATATCCCAGCTACAAGTAACATTCTCTTCCACACACAGAGTTGACCTTAGCAGGGCAGGGCCACCAGGAAGCAGGACAGATCTAAAAAGTGTCTTGTTGAAAGTGGTGTCAGCAAACCTGCAGGAGGAGGAGGTAGGCACTTTTTTTCCTTCCCATACAGAAACCTCAATGGGCAATATGCACCAAAATCTTAACTCAGAGAAGCTCTTAGAATTCCCTGTGAGACTTAGCTTAGAAGGATTGAGCCTCTGGCTTCCATGAAGGTATGTCAAATGAGTCTCTCAATGGGGTAATAGTGCAGATTGAGCTCACAGAGCAGATTGGAGTTGCCTCCCCCCATGATGTAGCAGCCCAGCTCAGCACACACCTTTTTGATTCCCTGGAGAAAAATCAAAAGTCTCCCTGAAAGATGAAATTTAAATGTTCCCATTCTGCATAGAACTCTGACCTCCCCCCCCCCCACTGCGGGAATGAATTCAGCTTAACAGAGTCACAGGGAGTAGAGGGTAGAGGGGCAGGTCAATTATGTCAGCAGTTGGGTAAGGGGTTGCTGGCTGTGTGCTTGAGGTGGAGAAGAATGTTCCCATTTCCAAAGCTACAGAGTTAAATCAATGCAGGAGTCCCCACCAGGAGTTTCTTCAGAGTGGCCCAAAAGGTCCTTGTTGGGTGCAGTCATCAGAATCTTCTGCAGGACCTCATTATGGCAAAGTGGTGTTCTCAGTAGCTGGAAGACCAGGCAGTGCTTTCTCCAAGTTGGTGCTATAACAGTAGGAGTGTTTGTCCCTGGGAAAGTGGTGTCTAAATCTCTAGCAGACTCTCTTTTCTGACTGAATCTCCATTGACTTTCATCACCATATGCTATACTGCTCCTTTTACCATTTTTGTTGCTCTGGGTTGGGGATCCTTGTATGGGGTTGAGACCTTACATTATTACGAGGAGGTAGTTTTGTAGCCAAGATATCCCTCGGGCTTCTCAGATGCCACATATGGGTGTGGGAACCAGCCTTTTCTGCATCTCCACCCTCTTTCAAGTCTCTATATGGCTTCTTTTAAAAATTTTTAGTTATAAATTTTCAGCTCAATTAACCTTCAGTTGATTGCTCTATATTTTATTTATAAATCTGGTTGGGCACCAGAAATAGGTGAGTGTAGCTTCTACTTACTCTGCAAACATCTTGGAATGTCCCCATTATTCACATTTTAAGGATTAGGAACCTATGTCACAGAAAGGTATAGTCATGCAAGTTCCCATTGCTAAGTGAACACACAAATGGCAGGAGCTTGGAGAATGTGAATGAAAATATCAGTTTACTTGGAAACAAAAAAAGGTGGGTTGGAATGAGGTAATGAGTGATAATATAGGTAAATTCTATTGATCGTGTGGCAGTATTTTTAACTCAGTAGTTTGGGACTAGAAAGCTTTCCTAAGGAGGCCTGGGGAATGTGGGCTAAAGAATTATTTTTTTTGTGGTGTTTAGTGCTTCTATTTTGTATGACAGCAAAACAGTGTAAGAATAAGAGCCAATCATCACCTCAAGCTTCCTTCAGAAGCCCAGGGATCTCATATGTAGCATGCCAGTCCTGTAGCACAGTACAATGACAGATAATCCATTGTGTCAGCAGTTCTCTAATGCCAGCTTTCTGTACCTACAGAGCTCTTTATCAGGAGCAAATTAAGTCCAATGATTTATATATGTTTATGTGGTCAGAATTCTAGAGACACTAATCTTTTGTATCCCTTACTTTAGCTCTAAACTCTGTTATCTGTTATTACTCCCTAAACATTCCTTGTCTAAGCCTTGTCCAGCAGATGATAAGTAACACAAAGGCAAGGACCAAACTATTCTTGGCATCTCTCTAAGTGATCATCATGTTGTTGTACACAGAGAGATATACAAGAAAAAAAAACTTTTAATATTTTAATTAAATTTATTAGGGTGACATTGGTTAATAAGATTATATAGGGTTCAAGTGTACATTTCTGACACATGATTTGTATATTACACTGTGTGCCCACTACCTAAAATTAAATCATCTTCTGTGAACCTATATTTAATCCCCTTTACCCTTTACTACCTTCACCTACTTACCTCTGGTAACCACCATACTATTATCTATGTTCATGAGTTTCAATTTTATACCCCACATATGAGTGAAATCCTATGTGTTTTAACTTATTCTTACCAGCTTATTTTGCTTAGCATATTCTCCTGTTCCATCTAGGTTGCAAATGGCATTATTTCATCTTTATTTATAGTGCAGTAAATAAAGTATAATGTATCACATTTTTGTTAGTAAATCTTCCACCAAAGGAAGCTTCAGTTGTTTCCATGTCTTGGCCACTGTGAATAATGTTACAATAAACATGTCTTTGAAAATAAGTGTTTTTAAATTTTTCAGGTAGATACCAAGAAGATGAATTGCTGGATCATATGGTTTTTAATTTTTGAGAAATTTCCATACTGTTTTTCATAGTAACTGCATCAGATTACATTTCAACCAACAGGGAATGAGGTTTTTTTTTCTCACAAGCTCTCCAACACCTGTCTTGCTGATAATAGCCATTCTAACAGGTGTGAGGTGTATCTCATTGTAGTTTTTATTTGCATTTTCCTTATAGCTAATAAAGTTGAGCATCTTTTTATACACTTGATGGCCATTTGTATGTCTTCATTAGGCCCATCCAGATAATGCAACATGATCTCCCCATCTCAAGGTTGATTACAAAACAGTAATTCTTCCCCCACCCCTTGTTTTTTAACATAACACAGTGGTCCCCAACCCCCGGGCCACGGACCTGTACCAGTCTGTGGGCCATTTGGTACTGGTCCTCAGAGAAAGAATAAATAACTTACATTATTTCTGTTTTATTTATTAAGTCTGAAAGATGTTTTATTTTTAAAAAATGACCAGATTCCCTTTGTTACATCTGTCTAAGACTCACTCTTGATGCTTGTTTCGGTTACATGATACATTTATCCGTCCCACCCTAAAGGCTGGTCCGTGAAAATATTTTCTGACATTAAACAGGTCTGTGGCCCAAAAAAGGTTAGGGACTACTGACATAACCTATGCAGTTTTTGAGGATAAGAAAGAACAGCATAGACATCTTTGGAGGGACATTGTTTTGCCTACTGTAACCCTCCACTAGTAGATGGCATGGATAAAGGAGAACACATGTTTTTGGTTGTACTAGTGTCTTATTGCTGATGTTACACATGCAAAACAAACTGTGACTTAAGCAGCACAAATTTATCTTCCAGTTTTGTAAGTCAGAAGTTTGAAATAGGTTTTATTGGGCAAAAATCAGGATTCCATTCTTTTTGGAGGTACTAGTAGAGAATTCATTTTCTTGCCTTTTCCAGCTTTTAGAGGCTACCCCATTTCTTGGTTAATGGTCCCTTCTTACATATTCAAAGCCATCAATATGTGATCAAATCATTCTCACATTGAACTGTGATCCCAACCTCACTTCCCCTTCCTTGATTCTCACTTTCATTTCCCCTGTTATTCGTATAACAACATTTGTGATTACATTGGACCTACCCAGTGGACCCATTCACATAATCCAGAATAATCTTTTCAAGACCAGGTGATTAGCAATAACCTTTTATTTCATCTATAGCCTTAAATCCCTTTTGTGACATAACCTAATATATTCACAGTTTCTGTGGATTAGGATGTAAATATCTGCATGGAACCTGTATTCTGCCCATACACTTTAAAAGCTGTACAAAAATTGTTCTAATATGTACAAATGGAGAGAGAGGAGAGAGAAAACAACACATCGCCGTCTATTCACCTCTACAACGTTTGATTTATTTCATTTTCTGGGGTTATTCTGTGAATGATTGGAATTTAATTTAACACAATGAATACTAGTCAACTTGATTTCTAAATTATTTCTTCTTTTTGTTATATAAACATTGAGTTCATAAACTGTTGTTTAAAAGTTATTTTGTGAAATGTATTTAATATTCATAATAAACGTGAGTGATTGAAACAGTACTTCTAAATACCTTAAGGCAGCATATCATATTTAAAAATCATGGAAAGTAGGCAAGGCACAAAAAACCTTAATATTCTACCATGATTATGTACAAAAAACTTCCTCTGAAAATGAATTTGTGGAAAATTTTATCAGAGTTTACAATTTTTAAGTCCATGATCTATTAAAAAATATTATATATTATGTTTAGATTATAGTTTAACTTTTAAGACAATCTAAATATTTTTCTGTTTCATTAAGATGTAATTGATACATAACTGTGTAACTTTGCGATGTACAAAATGATGATTTGATACATGTATATATTGTGAAGTTGAATATACATTATTGGCCTTGGCGGGTTGGCTCAGTGGTAGAGCATCTTCCTGGAGTGTGGATGTCTCTGGTTTGATTCACAGTCAAGGCACACCAGAGAAGTAACCATTTGTTTCTCCACACCCACTTCCTCTTCCACAGCCATGGCTCAATTGATTCAAGCAAGTTGGCCTCAGGAACTGAAGATGGTCCCGTGGCCTCTGCCTCAGGCACTAAGAAATGGCTCCATTGCTGAGCAATGGAGCAACAGTCCTAGATGGGCAGAGCATCACCCCTTAATGGGCTTGTCAGATGTATTTTGGTCAAGTCACTTCTCTCACTAAAAAATAAATTAAAAAAAAAATTGAAAAAAAGAATCTACTTTATTGAACCCAAGGACAGATCATTTTAAAGTAGAAAATTATATATGCTTTCATTAGAATTTATAGGATTTATAATATAGATAACATTTTTAAAATGTATTAATAACTCTGTTATAAAGTATCCATACACTATTTTTTTCATTTGTGTTATTACTTTACATTTATCTATTCCCAGAGGTTTGTTGGATTTAACAATATTTACAACTCCAGTAAAGGGACATACTCTGATCAATGTGCAGGCTTTTGCTGCCAGTGTTTGTGACAGTACATCTTACTTTTTGCATTCTGTATGTGTATGTGTTTCTATTCATCAAGCTAATGCTTATTTTGGCAGTAGCATACCACCGGAAATTTGTACTACCTTAACTTAATATGAGTTTATTTCTCATTTGCTTACAATCTGTTGTGAATGTTCCTGTTTAGGATACTCTCTTGGACAGCCCTACTGCCAGCCATAAACTTGAGATTGGCTTCTTATATTATCTTGGATTGTTTTACTTTCACAAAAGCAAATGAAGCAGAGAGGGGAATTGTGAAAGGCTGCATGAGACAGTTTTTGAGACAAACTTGTAAGTCATGTATATCACTTCCAGCACACTCCATTGCCCAGAACATGGTCTTTTGGTTTCACCTACATATAATTGAGAACTGAAAAATATAGAACTTTTGTGTGTTGTGGAGAAAAATAAAACTATGTAGTGAACACATAATTTGTCTCTGGCACAGTTTGTGAAGAGAGTTTTAGATCATAGACGAGAAAGAGAACTTCAGGTTTAGCACCTTATTTTAAAGAAGTGAAAACTGAGACACAGTTGTGAGAAAGACTGACCCAAGACTTTAGTGAAACTTCCAAGCCAATACTAACACTTAGTAGCTAAATGCAATTGAAGTTAGCTCAGACCATTCCTAAGATCATAAGAACCATTTTCCTGCCTAGTAGAAAATGTAGCCTTATCAACAGCATCCTTGATATCCTCTAATAAATGCTGAATTTTTTAATGCAATGAATAAAGAGAGGCAAAAATTTACAAATGCCAAATAAATGTATATGCAATGTCTTAATATTTTAATATGTTTTTTATTTGAAGTCATGGAGTAGTATATAAACTTATTTTATGGTGCTGAAAAGATTTTTGCTCATTAATGAGTTTTGTTCATATTAAGTAGCTTATTTATTTATTTATTTTACAGAGACACAGAGAGAGGGATAGATAGGGACAGACAAACAGGAACTGAGAGAGATGAGAAGCATCAATCATTAGTTTTTTACTGCAACACCTTAGTTGTTCATTGATTGCTTTCTCATATATGCTTTGACCGTGGGGCTACAGAAGACTGAGTAACCCCTTGCTCAAACCAGTGACCTCAGGCCCAAGCTGGTGAGCTTTGCTCAAACCAGATGAGCCTGAACTCTAGCTAGCAACCTTGGGGTCTTGAACCTGGGTCTCTGCATCCCAGTCTGACACTCTGTCCACTGCACCACCACCTGGTCAGGCTTAAATAGCATTTTTAATTAATTATGTTTTTATTCGTTATAGAGATGAAAGAAAGAGAGAGAGAGAAAGAAGGAGGGAGGAGCAGGAAGCATCAAATCTCATATGTGCCTTGAGCAGGCAAGCCTAAGGTTTTGATCTGTTGACCTCAGTGTTTCAGGTCAACACTTTATCTATTGCACCACCACAGGTCAGACCAAATAGCATTTTTAGAAAATATGCATGAGATATAAAACTAGAATCTTCAATATTTATACTTTTTTAACTTTCATTTCTTGCTTAAGAGTTCAAAAAGAAAAGGCATTTGTGTCCTACATGTACCACTATTTCTAAACCCTTACATTAGTATTTACATTAGATATAAATGAATGAAAATGAAAATCACCTGCGAGGATCCAAGATGATGGTACCGCAGGTGGATGTTACATACACCTCCACCCAGAAACAAACTTGAATTATAACTAATATATAGAAAAATCAACCTGAGTACCTACCTGAAGACTAGCTAAAGTGAAATCTTATGCCCAGGGCTTTACAGAAGAAGTCACATTGAGACTGATAAGAAGGGCTGAGACAGAAAAAGGATTAGCTCTGCTCCCACAGACAGCAGCTGAGTTTTAGGAGGAATATGTCAGCTTCAAAAGTTTTCCTGAGAAGCATGGATGTGGAAGCCCAATACAGGATTCCTAGCTCATAACACCAACTATGGGAAGAAGCACCTACATAAGATCTAGCTGTGAAAATCAGGGGGCATTCTTTCTACAAGGAAGAGACAAGAGTTTGCTAGAAACTCAGGCACCATGTGAAAGAGTTAATGCACAAAATCTTAATCACAGGCACCACTCACTGTGGTCTCCAGCACAGGGAGTGTGGATCAGACTAGAGTCACATGAAAAGAGACTGGGGTTTGTGGCTCTGGAGAGACAGCCATAATCCCTGTTCTGAGTCCCTCTCCTAGACCACAAAAGCCATATTTTTGAGTGGAGTACTCCCCTCTATTCAACAACAGCCTGGGAAAAAACAGTAGTTCCATCCTCTGGATTTCTTGTAATTCCATCCTGTAAGGACTGCAAACTGCTGAGGAGTAAGCTCCCTGGACCAGGGTATAGCAGCCTTGGCAGACCCCGGGGTTGTAAATTACTGCTTGCTGTGGCTTTGTGCTGGGGGATATACCCTGCTCTGCCATTATCCCATGAAACTGACTGGTGCCTCCCTCTCACAAGAAATCTACTAACCCCACTCTCTGTGCTCCCAATGACCCCACCTCCCAACTTATCACAGCACCACCCTGCTGAGTTTAGGCTCCTGGCAGAATCCAAAACAAACTGAGTTGTGTTGCTCTAGGATGAAAAACATTTCTCCTTTGCATGTTTGACAAGTGCAGAGACCCCCACATACAGCCAAAATGTAGTTTGTTTGGAACTGTAAAACTGTGCTGCTTTTACCATAATGACTACTTGACAACCAGCCTTACCACAAAGGTGTACAAGCACCCAGTTTGTGCCAGCTAGACTTAGTATATCTTGGGAGTTTTGGGGAGTGGCCTCAGATCTAGCACTAGCACTGTTTGAACCTGTATCAGTCTGGGGCACATCATGTGCCCCTACTTGATGACTCGGTTAAAAACTACCTTAAACAACTTGAGTACTGCCAGATGCAGTTTCAATGACTAAGCCTAACAAAAAGTGAGCAGGTGGAGGCAAGTAGAAACAGATGTCAGTGTGATTTGGAACATTTGATGACCTGCCTCTGGACCCAAAGCTGGTATAAGACAGCCTTGACATGCAGCTTGGTCTTTCCCATCCATACCTAGACCTAGCAGAGGAAGCCATAAACACTAGATACCTTAATGGCTCCAAACAGGTTGTGTGCACATGGTCAATCACAGACAGCATCTGACACTGGCCTGACCAGAGTCCCTCCCAAGAGGCTTCAGTACCAACACAATCAGTGACCAGCTTTAAACTACAGAACAGGACCCAATTAGCTTCATAATCGGCATACCCAAAGAAAGATCTTGTTACACATCAGGCACTGCTTAGGTGAATTCTGCTTCATGTAATCACCACCTGAATAATAGTTTATACACTCTGACTGGAGTCAATCCTCATAGTGAGCAAGAATCATGGTCAGAACTCCATGCACTGATAGGCCAGAAACAATAGAGATTCAATTACAAGAGTAAGGCCCACATAACCCACACAAGGTAGATTCTTAGAGGACCCAGGTCAGCTGATAAAGAAGACTGCACACTGGGTCAACATAACACTTACTAATTAAGGCCACCCTACCAATACTGAGAGTCATAGCAGATATACCTAATACATGTAAACAAACATAAAGATGTAGATAACATTGGGAGACAAAGAAACATGCTTCAAATAAAAGAGCAGGAGAAATATCTAGAAAAAGATATAAATAAACTGGAAACAAGCTATTTATCAGATATAAAATTCAAAAACATGATTACAAAAATGTTTAAAGAATTTACTAAGAACTACAACAGAAAGTAAAAGGACATTAACACCATAAAAAAAAAACTAGTCACAAATGAAGAAAACAGTAAAACAAACACACAGTAATTTGGATAAAATAGAGGATCAAATTAGTTATTCAGAAGATAAGTCAACAGCAAACACAGAACTAGAGCAGCAAAAAGAAAAAAAAAGAGGATAGCCTGATCAGGCGGTGGTGCAGTGGATAGAGCATTGGACTGGGACCATGGAAGACCCAGGTTTTGAAACCCCAAGGTTGCTGGCTTGAGTGTGGGCTCATCCGTCTTGAGCACCAACTCACCAGCCTGAGCAAGGGGCAAAGGCTTGAGCATGGGATCATATACATGACCCCATGGTCACTGGCTTGAGCCCAAGGTCATTGGCTTGAGTAAGGGATCACTCGGTCTGTTTTAGCTCCCTGATCAAGGCACATATGAGAAAGTTATCACTGAACAACTAAGGAGCTGGAATAAAAAATTGATGATTTTCACCTCTCTTCCTTCTGGTCTGTCTCTATCTGTCCTTCTCTCTGACTCTTTCTGTCTCTGTTAAAAAAAAGGATAGTTTAAGTAACCTTTGGAACAACATGAAGTGCAACAACATCTGCATATTAGAAATAACACAAGGAGAAGAGAGAGAGGAAAGGATCAAGTACCTACTTGAATAAGTAATAACTGAAATCTTCCTTAATCTAGTGAAGAAAAAAGACATACAACTCCAAAAAGCACAGAGAGTCCCAAACATGATGAATCCAAAGAGGCTCACACCAAGACACATCATAATTAAAATAGCAAATGATAAAGACAAAGAAAAAAATTTAAAGCAGCAAGAGAAAGACAGTTAGTAACCTACCATGGCTCCCATAAGACTGGAAGTTGATTTCTTCACAGAAATATTTCAGGCCAGAAGAGATTGGCATGAAATATTCAAAGTGATAAAAAGTAAAAATTTACAAACAAGACTATTAACACAGAAAGACTAAAATAATAATAATAATAATAGTAGTAAATAAAAACAAAATGAAGGAGAAATAAAAAACTTCCCAGACAAGAAAAAGCTAAAGGTGTTTATTACCACCAAACCTGTATTACAAGGCATATTAAAGGTTGTTGAACAAAAGGAAAAAGAAAGAGGAGGAGGAGGAGAAGAAGAAAGAGAGGAATATGAAGAATAAAATGGCAATAAATACCTACTTATCAGTAATCACTTTAATTGTAAGGGGTTAAATATGCCAATCAAAAGACATAGGGTAGCTGAATGGATAATAAAACAAGATTTGCCCTGGCTGGATAGCGTTAGATGCAGCAATCAAAGTACAGTGGTTGCTGGTTCAATTTCCTAATCAGAGCACATCCAGGAACAAATCTATGTTCCTGGCCCCCTCTCTCTTTCTGCTTCTTTTTCTCTCTCTCAAAAAAAAAATTAAATTAAATTTTTAAAAAAGAAAACAAGACCTCAGGATAAAAGATATACACAGACTAAAGTTAAAGGGATGAAAAATGATATTACATGAAAATGAAAAGGAAGAAAAGCTAGAATAGCAATACTTATATCTAACAATATAGTTTTTAAAGCAAAAACAAGTAAAACACAAACAAGGACACTACATAATGATAAAAGAATCAATCAAACAAAAGAATAAAAAGCTTTTAAACATTTATGCACCCAATACAGAAGCACCTAAATATATAAATGAAACCTTGATAGATATAAAAAGAGATTAACAGTAATGCAGTCATAGTAAGGAGATTTTAACACCACTTTGACATCAATGGATAGATCTTCCAGAAAGAAAACCAACACAGAAATAATAGCCTTAAATGACATACTAGATCAAATTAATTAATACTTTGAGAATATTTCATCTCAAATATAGAATATACATTTTTTCAAGTATACATGAAACATTTTATAAGATAAATTACATGTTATAAAACAAGTCTCAATAAATTTAAGAAGACTGAAAAAATATAAAGCATCCTCTATGAACATAATTGTATGAATCTAGAAATCAGAAAAAGGAAAAAATTAAAAAGATGTAGAGGCTAAATAAGATGTTACTAAAAATAAATTGTTCAACCATTAATCAAGGAAGAAAACAAAAGATACCTTGAAATTAAAAATGAGAACACAATAACCCAAAATCTATAAGACACAAAAGCAGTAATAAGAAGGAAATTCATAGCATTATAAGCATACCTTAATAAACAAGAAAAATCTCAAACAAAAAACAAAAACAATCTAACTTTACACTTAAAAGAAATAGAAAAGAATGACAAAGGCCAAAGTGAGTGAAACAAAGGAAACAATAAAGAACAGAGCAAACATAAAATAAAGTCTAAATAATACAAAAGATCAATGAAACCAAGAGCTAATCTTTGAAAATATAAATAAGATTGACAAACCTTTAAGCAGACTCAAAAGAAAACATAATGAGAGAGAGAGAAAGAAAAGACCTTAATTTAAAAAAATAGAAATAAAAGAAGAGAATGAAACATCAAATAAATACAAAGGATGGTAAGAAAATACTCCAAAAAGCAACTATAGGCTAACAAATTGAACAATCTTGGAGAAATTAATAAATTTCTAGAAACATACAGATTTTTAAAACTAAATAAGGATGAATCGAAAATAGGAATAGACAGATTATAACTAATGAAATTGAAGCAGTAATAAAAAAAAAACTCTCAACAAACAAAGGTCTATAACTGAATGGTTTTACATGTGAATTTTACCAAACATTCAAAGAACTAATACTTATCCTTCTCAAACTTTCCAAAAAATTCAAAAAGATGAGAGCCTCCCAAGCTCATTTTATAAAGTCAACATTATCCTAATTCCAAAACTAGATAAAGACACTACAAAGAAAAGTATAAGCTAAAATGCCTGATGAACATAGATGCTGAAATCTTCAACAAAATATTAGCAAACTGAACCAAAAAATATATTGATAAAATTATACACCATGATCAAGTAGGATTAATTCTGGAAATGCAAGGTTGATAAGATATCTGCAAATAAAACAATGTGATACACTATATAAACCAAGTGAAATATAAAAATTATATGATCATATTAATTAATGCAAAAATGCTTTTGACAAAATCTATCACCCATTTATGATAGAAACCATCAACATGATAACAGAGGGAACATACCTCAACATAATAAAGGCCATTATAACAATACCATGAATAACTTCATACTTAATTGGAAAAAAACTAAAAGCATTTTCCTTATGATTGGGAACAAGACAGGAATGCCTACCATAACCACTCTTATTTAACATAGCAGTGGAATTAATAGCCACAGCAATCAGAGAACCAGAAAAATAAAAGTCATCCAAAATGGAAAGAAAGAAGTAAAACTGTCATTATTTGTAGATGACGTGATGTTATATATACAAAACCTCAAAGGAATATATCTGAAGAATTCCAAAACACAAATTCAAAAGAATTTATGCACCCTTATCTTCATTGCAGCTTTATTTACAACAGCTAAAATCTGGAAACAGCCTAAGTGCTCATTAGTAGATGTGTGGGTAAAAAAACTGTAGTACAGGCCTTGGCCGGTTGGCTCAGTGGTAGAGCGTCGGCCTGGCGTGCAAAGGTCCCAGGTTCGATTCCCGGCCAGGGCACACAGGAGAAGCGCCCATCTGCTTCTCCACCCCTCCCCCTCTCCTTCCTCTCTGTCTCTCTCTTCCCCTCCCGCAGCGAGGCTCCATTGGAGCAAAGATGGTCCTGGTGCTGGGGATGGCTCCTTGGCCTCTGCCCCAGGCGCTAGAGTGGCTCTGGTCGCAGCAAAGCGACGCCCCGGAGGGGAAGAGCATCGCCCCCTTGTGGGCAGAGCGTCGCCCCCTGGTGGGCGTGCCGGGTGGATCCCGGTCAGGCGCATGTGGGAGTCTGTCTGACTGTCTCTCCCCGTTTCCAGCTTCAGAGAAATACAAACCCCCCCAAAAAAAGCTGTAGTATATTTACATAATGCAATACTACTTGACCATTCAAAAGAAGTACATCTCACCTTTTGTGATAGCATGGATGGACCAGGAGTGTATCATGCTAAGTAAAATAAGCCAGACACATAAGACAAGTACCATATGATTTCACTTTGATGTGAACAAAATAAACTAGCAAACAAAATAGAAACAGACTCATAGATAGAGGTAACAGACTGACAGCTGTCAGAGGGGAAAAGGGTTGGGCAGGTGGGGGAAAAAAGTGAAGGGATTAGCTAAAACAAAACAAAATTAAAAAAAAAAACTACTCAAACACAGATAACAGCATGTTGATTACCAGAGGGAAAGTGGCAATAAATAAGTATGGAAGGGGTCTTGACTTGGAGTGATGAAAACACAATATACAGGTGATATACAATTGTACATCTGAAATCTATATAACTTTATTATCGATCGTCAAAACAATAAATATAATAAAAAATAATAATCATCTGGAAATTAAAGTGTTTCTGCATTATTGTTTTTTCCATTTTCTGTTGCATTTGATTTTAGAACTGTTTTTATATATATCTGCATCACTGATTCCAAATCTGAAATCTGTTTTTTGGTGCATGCTCTATCTAGTTTTTATGCAATTTTAATTTATTTTTGTTACAGTTAATGACATGCATTGGTTTTTAAATTGGAGTTAAAGGGCAATGAATCTTGGATTGAACATAACCACAAGGCAATTAATGTTTTACAAACATCACTTTTACATAATTGTAGTTGTTTTTAAAGGCAAAAAAATTATTATCTGATAAAACACCCTCTTATTTTGTTTTAAGATTGAATCATGGCTTCTTCAAGTATGTGTAAATGTAAGAATAGTCCTGACACCTTCTGTTATATATGTGGCTGTTACACACTTCAAAGTCAAAGGCGCAATACTTCATCATTTGTGACATATGCATACATTGCCTATTTTCAAGTTCCCCTTGGTGATCAAGACAAGAATTGGGCTCCTCATATTGTGTGTCATAATTGTGAGGAAATGCTTTGTGATGGAACAAAAGGAAAATGCAAAGAAATGCATTTTGGTATTTCCATGGTTTGATGTGAACCTAAGGACCACAGCAGTGACTGTTATTTCTGTCTAATCCATACAAAGGACATTGGGAAGAAAAAACAGCATATGATTGCATATCCTAATATTCCTTTAGCAATACGACCTTTCCCACACTCTGAGATACTCCCGGTTCCAGTTTTCAATGGTTTTATTTTTTATAAGGACAAAGAAAGTGAACATAGTAATCAAGTGTATTTTGATAAGCTGCATGAGGAAATAGTTGTAAAATCTGAAGGGTCTTGTTCTGATGCCAAGCATTAGAAGTTTAACCTCTCAGCAGTTTAGTCAACTCAAATTGAATGACTTAGTAAGAGATTTGGGCCCATCAAAGAAAGCAGCTGAGTTATTAGCCTCCAGACCTCAAGAAAAGAATGAACTTCACTGGTCAGCTAAAGTATCCCATTTCAGGAAGTGTGAAAAAAATTTTGTGGACTTTTTTTTTTCCGAAGACAAACACTTTGTTTACTGTCATGGTATCAGTAGTCTTCTCAGCTAGCTAGGTGTTACTACTTACAGTCCAACAGAATGGTGGCTATTTCTTGATAGCTCTAAACAGAGTCTGAAATGTATTCTCCTACACAATGGTAATATTTATGCAGTGGTTTCAATTAGTTATTCAACTCATCTGCGAGAAGATTATAATGACATAAAAATTGTCCTCAACTTTCTGAAGTATGAAGAGCATAACTGAATCATTTGTGTGGATCTTGAAATGGTAAATTTCCTGCTAGGACAACAGAGAGGTTTCAGAAAATATCTTTGCTTTCTGTGTTTGTGGGACAGCCGAGCTAGGGAGAAACACTGGATACAGAAGGAGTGGCTGAAACGTGAAGCTCTGGAAGTAGGGATGCAAAATATTGTGAATGAACCTGTAGTTGATCGAGACAGGATCATTTTTCCCTCACTTCACATCAAATTTGGCTTAATTAAGCAGTCTGCTCAGGCTTTAAATAGAGAAAGTGAATGCTTTCAATATATTTCTACTTTTCCTGTCTTGCCTTGTGAGAAGATAAAAGCAGGTGTATTCAATTGACCTCAGATTCAAACCCTCATATGTGATGAAGAATTTGCCAGAAAGATAAATAAAGAGGAGAAAGCAGCATGGCAGTCTTTTGTGGCAGTTACAAAGAACTTCCTTGGCAACAAAAAAAGCAGAAAGCTATGAATTTCTGGTTAAAGGATGCTGCTGGCTTTCCGCGATATTGGATGTAACATGAACTTCAAGATTTACTTCCTGAACAATTACCTTGATAAGTTTCCTGAAAATCTTGGAACTGTTAGTGATGAGCAGACTACTGTGGAGCATCAAACGAGATTTTCTTCAACAAGTACACAAACACAAGGGCTACAAACGCAAATTTTTGCCTGAATAGAATTTAAATAAATTTTCTGCAAATTCTATGATGAAAATAAGTGTTTTTTTTTATAATTTTATTTTTTAATGGGGTGACATCAATAAATCAGGATACATATATTCAAAGATAACAAGTCCAGGGCATCTTGTCGTTCAATTATGTTGCATACCCATCACCCAAAGTCAGATTGTCCTCTGTCACCTTCTATCTTGTTTTCTGTGTGCCCCTCCCCCTCCCCCTTTCCCTCTCCCATTCCCCCCTCCCCCCCGTAACCACCACACTCTTATCAATGCCTCTTAGTTTCACTTTTATGTCTCACCTACGTATGGAATAAGGCAGTTCCTGGTTTTTTCTGATTTACTTATTTTGCTTCCTATCATGTTATCAATATCTCACCATTTTGCTATAAATGTTCCGATGTCATCATTTCTTATGGCTGAGTAGTATTCCATAGTGTATATGTGCCACGTCTTCTTTATCCAGTCATCTATTGATGGGCTTTTTGGTTGTTTCCATGTCCTGGCCACTGTGAACAATGCTGCAATAAACATGGGGCTGCATGTGTCTTTAGGTATCAATGTTTCTGAGTTTTTGGGGTATATACCCAGTAGAGGTATTGCTGGGTCATAAGGTAGTCCTATTTTCAGTTTTTTGAGGAACCACCATACGTTCTTCCATAATGGTTGTACTACTTTACATTCCCACCAACAGTGGATGAGGGTTCCTTTTTCTCCACAGCCTCTCCAACATTTGCTATTACCTGACTTGCTAATAACAGCTAATCGAACAGGTGTGAGGTGGTATCTCATTGCCGTTTTGATTTGCATTTCTCTAATAGCTAAAGAAGATGAGCATCTTTTCATATATCTGTTGGCCATTTGTATTTCTTCCTGGGAGAAGTGTCTATTCATATCCTCTTCCCATTTTTTTATGGGATTGTTTGTTTGTTTGTTGTTGAGTTTTATGAGTTCTTTGTATATTTTGGATATTAGGCCCTTATCTGAGCTGTTGTTTGAAAATATCATTTCCCATTTAGTTGGCTTTCTGTTTATTTTGTTATCAGTTTCTCTTGCTGAGCAAAAACTTCTTAGTCTGATGTAGTCCCATTCATTAATTTTTTCCGTCATTTCTCTTGCCTGTGGAGTCAAATTCATAAAATGCTCTTTAAAACCCAGGTCCATGAGTTGAGTACCTATGTCTTCTTCTATGTACTTAATTGTTTCAGGACTTATGTTTAGATCTTTGATCCATTTTGAGTAAATTTTTGTACAGGGGGAGGGACTGTAGTCCAGTTTCATTCTTTTGCATGTGGCTTTCCAGTTTTCCCAGCACCATTTATTGAAGAGGCTTTCTTTTCTCCATTGTGTGTTGTTGGCCTCTTTATCAAAAATTATTTGACTATATATATGTGGTTTTATTTCTGGACTTTCTATTCTGTTCCATTGGTCTGAGTGTCTATTTTTCTGCCAATACCATGCTGTTTTGATTGTCGTGGCCCTATAATAGAGTTTGAAGTCAGGTATTGTAATGCCCCCAGCTTCATTCTTTTTCTATAGGATTGTTTTGGCTATTCGGGGTTTTTTATAGTTCCATATAAATCTGATGATTTTTTGCTCTATTTCTTTAAAAAACGTCATTGGAAGTTTGATGGGAATTGCATTAAATTTGTATATTGCTTTGGGTAATATAGCCATCTTGATTATATTTATTCTTCCTAGCCAAGAACAAGGTATATTCTTCCATCTCATTATATCTTTTTCAATTTCCCTTAACAATGGTTTATAGTTTTCATTATATAAGTCCTTTACATTCTTTGTTCTGTTTATTCCTAAATATTTTATTTTTTTTGTTGCAATCGTGAAGGGGATTATTCTTTTGAGTTCGTTCTCAATTGTTTCATTGTTGGCATATAGAAAGGCTATTGACTTCTGTATGTTAATTTTGTATCCTGCGACCTTACTGTATTGGCTTATTGTTTCTAGTAGTCTTTTTGTGGATTCTTTGGGGTTTTCGATGTATAGGATCATATCATCTGCAAAAAGTGATACCTTTACTTCTTCTTTTCCGATATGGATGCCTTTTATTTCTTTGTCTTGTCTGATTGCTGTGGCGAGAACCTCTAGTACCACATTAAATAAGAGTGGAGAGAGTGGACAACCCTGTCTTGTTTCTGATTTAAGGGGGAAAGCCTTCAGTTTAGTGCCATTTAATATGATGTTAGCTGATGGTTTATCATATATGGCCTTTATCATGTTGAGATATTTTCCTTCTATACCCATTTTGTTGAGAGTCTTAAACATAAAATTCTGTTGTATTTTATCGAAAGCCTTTTCTGCGTCTATTGATAATATCATGTGGTTTTTGTTCTTTGTTTTGCTGATATGATGTATTACGTTAACCGTTTTACGTATGTTGAACCATCATTGAGATTCTGGGATGAATCCCACTTGATCATGATGTATTATTTTTTTAATATGTTGTTGTATTCGATTTGCTAGTATTTTGTTTAGTATTTTAGCATCTGTATTCATTAGAGATATTGGTCTGTAGTTTTCTTTTTTTGTGCCATCCTTGCCTGGTTTTGGTATTAGGGTTATGTTGGCCTCATAAAATGTGTTTGGAAGTATTGCTTCTTCTTCAATTTTTTGGAAGATTTTGAGTAGAATAGGAACCAAGTCTTCTTTGAATGTTTGATAAAATTCTCTGGTATAGCCTGACTTTTATTTTTGGGGAGGTTTTTAATGGTTTTTTCTATTTCTTCTCTACTGATAGGTCTGTTTAGGCTTTCTGCTTCTTCTTGACTCAGTCTAGGAAGGTTGTATTGTTCTAGGAATTTATCCATTTCTTCTAGGTTGTTGAATTTAGTGGCATAAAGTTTTTCATAGTATTCTACAATAATTCTTTGTATATCTACGGTGTCCGTGGTGATTTCTCCTCTTTCATTTTGGATTTTGTTTATATGAGTTCTTTCTCTTTTTTCCTTGGTAAGTCTTGCCAAGAGTTTGTCAATTTTGTTAATCTTTTCAAAGAACCAGCTCCTTGTTCTATTAATTTTTTCTATAGTTTTTCTGTTCTCTAATTCATTTATTTCTGCTCTGATTTTTATTATCTCCTTTCCTCGGCTGGTTTTGGGTTGTCTTTGTTCTTCTTTTTCTAGTTCCTTAAGGTGGGAAGTTAAATGGTTCACTTGGGCTCTCTCTTGTTTGTTCATATTTGCCTGAAGTGATATGAACTTCCCTTTTATCACTGCTTTTGCTGCATCCCATAGATTCTGATATGTCGTATTGTCATTTTCATTAGTCTGTATATATCTTTTGATCTCTGCACTTATTTCTTCTTTGACCCATTCATTTTTTAAAAGTATGTTGTTTAGTTTCCACATTTTTGTGGGATTTTTTTCCTCTTTTTTGCAGTTGAATTCTAGTTTCAAGGCTTTATGATCAGAAAATATGCTTGGTACAACTTCAATTTTTCTGAATTTGCTGATGTTGTTTTTGTGGCCCAATATATGGTCAATTCTTGAGAATGATCCATGTACACTGGAGAAGAATGTATACTCAGTCACTTTGGGATGAAATGTCCTGTAGATGTCTATCATATCCAGGTGCCCTAATGTTTTGTTTAAGGCCACTATGTCTTTGTTGATTCTCTGTTTGCATGACCGATCTAGAGCCGTCAGCGGTGTATTGAGGTCTCCAAGTATGATTGTATTTTTGTCAGTTTTTGTTTTAAGATCAATAAGGAGCTGTCTTATATATTTTGGTGCTCCTTGGTTTGGTGCATATATATTAAGAATTGTTGTGTCTTCTTGATTCAGTGTCCCCTTAGCCATTATGAAATGGCCATTTTTGTCTCTAAGTACTTTTCCTGTCTTGTAGTCAGCATTATCCGATATGAGTATTGCTACACCTGCTTTTTTTTGGATGTTATTTGCTTGGAGTATTGTTTTCCAGCCTTTCACTTTGAATTTGTTTTTATCCTTGTTACTTAGATGAGTTTCCTGTAGGCAGCATACAGTTGGATTTTCTTTTTTAATCCATTCTGCTACTCTGTGCCTTTTTATTGGTGAGTTTAATTCGTTTACATTTAGTGTAATTATTGATACTTGTGAGTTCCCTATTGCCATTTTATATCTTCCTTTCTGTTAGTTTCGTGTCTTGTTTGATCCTTCTCTTTCGTTTTTCTATCTTTTGTTTTTATTCGGTTGTATTCCATTCATCTTTCCTCTGTTGCTATCTTTTTTATCTCATGTGCTTCTGTGGTGGTTTTTTCAATGGTGGTTACCTTTGAGTAATGAAAAGGGTCCCTACTCTGTTCATTGTAGCGAACTATTTTGTGAGTACTTTTGCACTCCATCGTCCTTTGCTACTGTTAATCTCCATCTTCTCCCCCTCTTTCTTTTTGTTGTTGTCACAGTTTAAATTTGGTTTTATTGTGTTCTTCTTGGAGCTTTTACTTGTGGCAATGTTTTTCTTTGTTCTTTGAATCTGATTGGAGAACCCCCTTTAGTAATTCCTGGAGTGGGGGTTTTCTGATGATAAATTCCCTCATCTTTTCTGTATCTCTGAATGTTTTTATTTCTCCTTCATATTTGAAGGATAGCTTTGATGGGTATAGTATTCGTGGCTGAAAGTTCCTCTCTTTCAGGACTTTAAATATTTGGGTCCACTCTCTTCTAGCTTGTAGGGTTTCTATTGAAAAGTCTGATGATAATCTAATGGGCCTTCCTTTATATGTTGTATTCTTCTTTTCCCTGGCTGCCTTGAGAATTTTTTCTTTGCTGTTGGTTTGTGTCAATTTCATTTTGATATGCCTTGTAGTAGGTTTGTTGGGGTTAAGAAAACTCGGTGTTCTGTTTGTTTCTTGAAGTTGAGGCTTTAGTTCTTTCCACAGGCTTGGGAAGTTCTCATCTATTATTTGTTTGAGTATGTTCTCCATTCCATTTTCTCTCTCTTCTCTCTCTGATATACCTATTATTCTTATGTTATTCTTTTTGATGGAGTCAGATAATTCTTGTAGGGCTATCTCATTTTTTTAATTTTTGAGTCTCTTTCTTCTTCTCTCTGTTGTGCCTCAAGTTGCTTGTCTTCTATTTCACTAATCCTCTCTTCTATCTGACCTGTTCTATTAGCTAAGCTTGTTACTTCATTTTTCAGCTCGTGAATTGAGTTTTTCATCTCTGTTTGATTTGTTTTTATAGTTTCAATTTCTTTGGACATATATTCTTTGTGTTCATTGAGTTGTTTTCTGAGCTCCCTAAATTGCCTTTCTGTATTTTCTTGTATATCTTGTAGGATTTTTATGATTTCTATCTTGAATTCTCTGTCATTTAGCTCCAAGGTTTCCAATATATTAAATTTTTTCTCCATAGATTTTTCCTCATCTAGCTGTGTTACCTCTCTTTCTTTTGTATCCATGATATTCGATTTTCTCTTCCTTAATGGCATCTGAGGGTGGTTTTGTTAATAGTATTAATGAGATTTAATAAAGAATAAAAAGTTAAAAAAATAAAAAATCAAAAAGAGTTGTTTTTTTAAAAAAAATTAATAATGAAATAAAGAAAAATAAAATAAAATAAAAATTTTTTAAAAAAGGAAATTATTCCCCCCTCCTTTTTTCCTCTCCTCTCCCCTTTTTCTTGAGAAAATCTTGTGGTGAACTGTGAATTATAACAAACAATGCCTCTGATGGAGGGCCTGAATTGGGGAAAAGTAATAAAGGGGCAAAAAAAAAAGGAAAAAAACGGGGGGTATAGACCCACAAAAAGCAAATAAGAAAAAATTTGTGTCAAGAATAAAATGATTTGCTTTTAGGTGTTGGTTGTCTAAGAGTTATGATGAGAGGAATTAGAGGAAAACAGAAAAATGGGGGGACAAATTAAAAAAATACTATTGTATTTAGTAGAACAAGAACTAGATAAAATGGAGATCCAGGGATGGGAGCACTGCTTGTGAGTTAAAAAGGTGAAGTAAAAAAACCCCAAAATGCCACAAATATAACTTTGAGTCCCAGATAAGAGAATTTGTTTGTTATTGAGGTTTGAATGAGTGGAGATGTAAAGGAGAAAGGAAGAAACTAATATAGAGGGAGAAAAGAAAGAGAGAGAGAGAGAATAAAAGAGGGAACCACTAAAAGAAGAAAAAAGAAAGGAGAGAGAGAGAGAGAGAGTTAAGGGTTTTGGAGTGCAACCCTCATAGAGAGAAAGGAAGAGGAGAAAAAAGATAATGGGAGATGTTACACTTATGGGTAGTGTAGTTCAAGGAGAGGAGAGAGTAAGACTGGCAGAGAGTTAATCGGCCAAATTGGAGGAGGAAAAAAAGTATCAAGAATGAAGACAAGAGAAACAAATGAACAAATATAATAAAATGGGATAGGTTATAAAGTCTGCAGATTATTCTTGATTTTGAGAGGTTATCTTCTTGCTTTTTCTTTTCTCTCCCTCTTCCTGGTTGGTGACTCTGTACCCCAGGTTCTGACCCTTTGGCATGCTCAGGTAGAGGTTTGCAGTTGATAAGTCTCTATGGCAATGTCATGTATTGTGCTTTAGTCTCGTTGGCAGTCGAGGCTCATTAGCATTTATAGGCTCCGACAGTGAGAGAGTCTGTGTTCCTGGAGCCTTTCTCCCAGTCTTTCCTTCCTCAATTAGTAGCCTGATAATCCAGCTATGGGGTTGCTGCTGCCTCTGCCTGGATAGTAAGAGGCTCAAAGACCTGGCAACTCCCCACTCTATTCCCACTCAGCACAAGGCTCTGGGTAAGGCTCAGTCAGTCAGAGCTGCTAGCATAATCAGGTGGGCTTTCCGCCCACTCAAAGACCTCTGACTCTGCCACTCTGTCCGGTAACAAAGGCGGGCGCCCACTTCCGGGGTGCTTGGAGGAAACTCTCATTCACTATCTGTGTGCACAGACTAGGATATCCGGCCAGCAGTCTCACGCTCTGAGTGAAACCCCCAACCACAGGGAAAAGTTGCAGCGTTGGAATTGAGTCTTGCTCCGTCCCCGAGATTCCGCTTTGGCCCACACAAAGGCCCCTGACTCTGCCCCTCTGTGCGATAACATGGGCGCACACTTCCGAGGCACTCGGAGGAATTGCTCACTTCCTATCTGCGCGCGCACACCAGGATTTTAGGCCAGCCGCATTTCCCTCTGAGTGAAACCCTCACCAGCACGGAAAATTTCCACCGTTGGAATTAGTTCTCGCTTCCTGCCATGCGCGGCTTTCCCAGGGCGCTGGGGCTGCCCAGAGATTCTGCTTTCGGCCCACAGAAAGGCCTCTGACCCTGCCTCTCTGTGGGGTAACACGGACACCCACTTCCGAGGCTTAGGAAGAAATCTCTCGCCCACTAACTGCGCTCTGACCAGGGATCGGGTAAAATGGCCATTCCACTTGTCTTTCTTTGTTTGGGTTTGGCGTGAGTGTTAGCTTGTATTGCCCGGCTTGCCACAGGATCAATTTTTCCTCTGCTAGGATCTCTATGCCACAGCCTGTTTCGGCCGTTTGTACCGCGGCCTGGATCTATTCACCCCCTTTGCCCGCCTCAGTTTCTATATTCACAGTTACCAGAGAAAGTCGCCCTGTTTAGGTTAGTGAGGAAGGCGGAACATTTCTTACTCCCTATTTCCTTCAGGGTTTGGTTATATATTTAGCCAATTTTTCACTTGACCATACCTTCGGGTGTATTGCGAAGCATCTGGAGGCTCCAAGTATAGGTTTTTCTGTTTCTGGTTGAAGATCTTGTTCAGTTTTGGGGGAGATTTATCAGTATCGCTTCCTACTCCGCCATTACTCTGACGTCACCTCCGAAAATAAGTGTTTTAATATGTTCTATTTTGAAATTGTAGACAAATTCTGATGCAATAATATCTTTTAGTGTATTAGTGTATTTAATGCATTGTATAAATTATTATATTTTTACAGATGATGCCAAAGAAGACATTCTACTTCATTATGTTAAACTAAATGTTGAAAATTTTACAATAAGATGAAAACCTAAAATCTTGAATTGCAAAAAAAATTGTAGCTTACAGAGAAAAACTCATGTCAGATTTGAGACCACCACACTCGAATTAGATAAGAACAATGTTTTTGTGGGTGCAACAAAAATTTTGTTTCACAGTGTTATTTTATGATTTGAGTTCTTAATCATGCGAAAAACACATACTAAATAAGTGGGAAAATTTGGTTTTGGGAGTTGGATTGAGGTATCAAATCAAGAATAAAAAAATAAATGTAAGTTATATAAGACTATTTCTTCTTCCCAAGCATCAGACCTCTTCCCATGGCTATGGTGGTATCATTGTTGCTCCATACCTATATTCCATTAACTCTGAGCCAGGTTCTGCAGGTAAACTTAACAAAATTTAAGAATTCTTTCTTTTCCAGTTTTTAAAAAAACTCTTCTTGTGGCTATTTGTGGAAGATTATAAGCTGATTGGAATCTTGCAGTTTAGATTTGTGGGGAACAGAGGTGTGGGGGACCACCAGTAAACTAATAGAGTCCTTGCTGCCCATCCTTCCACCTCATTTTGCATGATTAAGTTGATAAAGGCTAAGCTCTTCCCCATAACCTCTGATTGTTTGATTATGTTGGTAAAGGCAATTGACATGCCATTACCCACACTTCCGTGTTAGCTATTATGTTGATTGTTTCTACTTGTCCTAAAGAGACTGGATGCAGTTTTCTTTTTACCCCTTGTTTTGTGAAGTTAAGATGTTATACATGGTGGAGGGTTTTTTGGACTCTGGGGAGAATTCCTGGTTTGCGTCAGAAATGTAACTTTTTATCAGAGATCTCTTTGATTTGCTAATGACTTTGCTCTCTGCCTTATAAAGAAATCATTTTGGGGGTGGAGACTTACTCTTGCAAGCCATCTTCCTGGCAATGGGTCCTCCTGATTTTATCCTTTTTCATTCTGTGTTTATTTTCTAATCCTCCACTGTTGCCATTCCAAACTTGCAAAATTATTTGTTGTGCTGGTTCGCAACAGCTATATGCTTTTATTGTAGGCTGGTTCTTGCTTTAACTACATTAAGAGAAATATAGTATATACATATTATATCATATCTAAGGTATTATGGCCAATCTAGGTTGCTACATATTTACAATGACAACAACAATACAATAATCATACTTAACAAGTATTTTCTTTTGTCAATCAATTATTTACTATGTTCCAGTCACTGTTATAAGTGAATTACATTATATACATATGAGCTTGTTTAATTCTCAAAACAGAGTTTACATCTCTTACTTTTTTTCCCTTGTGTTCTTCTTTAAGGGCAGAGAAAACCTTCCCAAGAATTTCCATCAGATTTCCACTATAGTCTCATTAGCCAGAATTACAGCACTTTGCCCAAGCCAAATCAAATATTTACCAGATATACTTGTCTTAGAAATTTCAATAAAAACTCATTACATTAATATGGGAAAGGACATTGTAGTCCAGAGGAGGTTGAAGAAATCTTGGATTGTACTACCAAGAAAGAAAGGAAAGATAAGGTTATTAGGTAAGAAGTACATAATCTGTAACACAGTAACAAGGGAGAAAGGAGTAGATAGCAAGACACTCTGATCTGGAGACATTCCTCCACATTAAATATTGAAGTAAAAATAAAATTTCATTACTATTTGTACCACTTAAAAATAATTCACATCAACCAAAATAGCTGGAAATTTTCTGGACATTTCTAATTTTCTTCTTGATGGTTTAGAGTATAACACTTGGAAAAATTATTGTTAAGCTTTTGACACTTCTTCTCTCAATATGATAACTCAATACTGAGATTTTTTTTAAATTCTAGAAACTAGAACTGTCATTTTGTTTTCTTAGTCTATCACAATTGTTCACAAATTGACTTATTTTACTTTTCCCATCATCAGGGTCCAGCAAAGAGAGAAGAAAACATTTCAATAATCACAGAAAACATTAAAAAATACCTTTAATTCTCCTAAAATAGAGACCCAAAGAGCTTAACACTCACAGGTATTTTAGGGCAACATCTCTGTGTTAACTTATTTTGCTAAGGTTTGGAGTACAATCTTCTTTCTTCCCACCTCTGCATAAACTCATCAAGTTAATATTATATCATTTTGTCCCTATCTTTCCAGGCATCTGGGACCATGAACAGTTTGCACAACTATGGTAGTACTGCTAAAATTTGGCAATCTTATCGGTATGTCTTTATTTCCAATAGAATGATAGACAAAGTTAGACCTTTTTTTTCCATATGTAATATTTATTATGGTGGAAATCATACATTATACAATTATTTCTTAAGTTTTTTACCTAACATCATTCTCAGTTTTTAACTGTGTTAAAATTTTCATAAATCTCTTTGGACTTTTATCTCTGATATGTATTGTTTTTTTTTTAATGTGGGCAAATTTTTATTTTTTATATATTTTTAAATTTTTAAAAATTTATTCTTTTTATAGAGGAGAGTGAGAGTGAGAAGAGAGGAGAGAGAAAGAGTGAGAGAGAGAGAGAGAGAGAGAGAGAGAAAGGGGAAGGAGCAGGACACAACAACTCCCATATGTGCCTTGACCAGACAAGTGCAGAGTTTTGAACCGGCAACCTCAGTCTTCCAGATTGACGCTTTATCCACTGCACCACCACAGGTCAGTTTAGGTGGGAAAATTTTTAAATTGAATTTACTGAGGTGACACTGGTTAACATAATTGTACAGGTTTCAGCTGACTGATTGTACAACACATCTCTGTACACCGTATTTTGTGTTCAGCTTCCCCCGTCTTCTTCATCCATCACCATTTATCCCCTCTATACCATCTTTTTTTTTATCTCATCCACACCCAAATCACCACACTTGCCCTGGGACTATGATGCATCTATATTCCACCTCATTTTCTTGCCAGTTCTCTTAGATCCCCCTTCTTTTACAAGTCCATCTCCCTTGCTCATAGGAGATCAATACAACACCAAAATTTGTTTCTGTACTCAGAAGTGACAAGTGACAGAAACCACTTTGTCCCAAATTATATAAAATTTTTGACTTTATTTCTTGTGAACACTATATAATTAGTTTAGTCACTTTAAGCATTTCTACTCTGCAATTATCTTCTCAACTATTTTTACAGGAGCAAATTAAACTAATTTTATTATTTTCTCATCAGATATAGCTTTTGACTCAAGTAATAATTTCTAGGTTGATCCATTTGATTTTTACAGGCAGATTTAGCTGCTAATGACATCTGAATTTTTTCTGAAAATTTAACTTCAAAAGAGGAAGATCAGGCAATAAGTATTAAATATACTTTTTATTTTTTATTATTTTTATTATTAATTTTAATGCAGTGACATTGATAAATCAGGGTACATATGTTCCAAGAAAAATATTTCCAGATTATTTTGACATTTGATTATGTTGCATACCCCTCATCCAAAGTCAAATTATCTTCCATCACCTTCTGTCTGGTTTTCTTTGTGCCCTCCCCTCCCCCCACCTCCTCTCTCTCCTTCCTCACCCACCTATTCCTCACCCCCTTTACCAACACATTCTTGTTCATGTCTCTGAGTCTCATTTTTATGTCCCATCTATGTATAGATTCATATAGTTTTTAGTTTTTTCTGATTTACTTATTTCACTTCATATAATGTTATCAAGGTCCATCCATGTTATTGCAAATGATCCAATGTCATCATTTCTTATGGCTGAGTAGTATTCCATACTATATATGTACCAAAGCTTTTTAATCTACTAGTCCACTGATGGACACTTGGGCTGTTTACAGATCTTCACTATTGTGAACAATGCTGCCATAAACATGAGGGTGCATTTCTCCTTTTGGAACAGTTCTATGGTGTTCTTAGGGTATATTCCTAAAAGTGGGATAGCTGGATCAAAAGTCAGTTCAACTTTTAATTTTTTGAGAAATCTCCACACTGTTTTCCACAGTGGATGTACCAGTCTGCATTCCCACCAGTAGTGCAGAAGGGTTCTCTTTTCTCCACATCTTCGCCAGCACTTATTCTGTGTTGTTTTGTTGATGAGTGCCATTCTGACTGGTGTGAGGTGATATCTCAATGTGTTTTTAATTTGCATTTCTCTAATGATTGGTGATGTTCAGCATTTTTAATGCATATACATTTTTATTTTTTTAATTTTAATTTTTTATTTTTATTTATTCATTTTAGACAGAAGAGGGAGAGACAGAGGGAGAGAGAGAGAGGAGAGACAGAGAGAGAGAAGGGGGAGGAGCTGGAAGCATCAACTTCCCATATGTGCCCCGACCAGGCAAGCCCATGGTTTCAAACCGGCGACCTCAGCATTTCCAGGCCAATGCCTTATCCACTGCACCACCACAGGTCAGGCGATGTTCAGCATTTTTATATGCCTATTTGTCATCTGTATGTCCTCTTTGGAGAAGTGTTTATTCATTTCTTTTGCCCATTTTTTGTTTGGATTGTTTGTCTTCCTGATGCTGAGATTTACAAGTTCTTTATAAATTTTGTTTATTAACCTCTTATCAGATGTATTGTCAAATATGTTCTGCCATTGTGTAGTTTGTCTTTTTATTCTGTTCTTATTGTCTTTAGCTGTGCAAAAGCTTTTTAGTTTGATATAGACCCATTTATTTATCCTGTCTTTTATTTCACTTGCCTGTGGAGATAAATTGGCAAATATATTGCTGCAAGAGATGTCGGAGAGCTTACTGCCTATGTTTTCTTCTAAGATGCTTATGGTTTCATGGTTTTACATTTAAGTCTTTTATTTATTTTGAGTTTATTTTTGTGAATGGTGTAAGTTGGTGGTCTAGTTTCATTTTTTTGCAGGTAGCTGTCCAATTTTCTCAACATCATTTATTAAATATGTACTATGGAATACTACTCAGCCATAAGAAATGATGTCATTGGATCATTTACAATAACATGGATGGGCCTTGATAACATTATATGGAGTGAAATAAGTAAATCAGAAAAAACTAAGAACTATATGAACCCATACATAGTTGGAACATAAAAATGAGACTCAGAGACATGGACATGAATGTGATTGTAACAGGGGTTGGGGAGGGGGTGAGGAAAAAGAGAGAGGGTGTGGGGGAAGGGAGGGGCATAAAGAAAACCAAATAAAAGGTGACGGAAGACAATTTGACTTTGGATGAGGGGTATGCAACATAATCAAATGTCAAAATAATCTGGAGATATTTTCTCAGAACATATGTACCCTGATTTATCAATGCCACTGCATTAAAATTTAAAAAAATAAGAAAAAAAATTGAAAAAAAGGCTGTCTTTACTCCATTGTATATCCTTACATCCTCTGTCAAATATCAGTTGTCCATAGAGCTGTGGGTTTATTTCTGGGTTATCTATTCTGTTCAATTGATCTATATGCCTGTTCTTATGCTAGTACCAGGCTGATTTGAGTACAATGGCTTTGTAGTATAACTTGATATCAGGAAGTGTGATACCTCCTACTTTATTCTTCTTTATTAAGATTGCTGAGGCTAATCGTGTTCTTTTTGGTTCCATATAAATTTTTGGAATATGTAATCTATATCTTTAAAGTATGTCATTGGTATTTTAATTGGTATTTCATTGAATTTATAAATTGCTTTGTGTAATATAGACATTTTAATGATGTTTATTCTTCCTAAAAGTTCAAGAGGAAGAAAGACTTCCAAGCTTTTTTATGAGGAAAGCATAATTCTGATTCTAAAACCAGGCAAAGACAATACAATGAAAGAAAATTATAGGCCAATATTCCTAATGAATATAGATGCTAAAATCACCAACAAAGTATTAGCAAACCGGATCCAACAATATATTAAAAAAATCATATACCATGATCGAATTGGATTTATTCTGGGGAGGCAAAGCTGGTACAATATTTGCAAATCAATCAATGTGATTCATCACAGAAACAAAAGAAAGAAGAAAAACCACATGATAATTTCAATAGATACAGAAAAAGCAGTTGGTAAAATCTAGCACCCATTCATGATCAAAACTCTCAGCAAAGTGGGAAAACAGGGAATGTACTTCAACATGATAAAGGCCATCTATGACAAACCTAGAGCCAACATCATACTCAATGGGCAAAAATTAAAAGCAATCCCCTTAAGATCAGGAAAAAGGCAGGGGTGCCCCCTTTCACCACTCTTATTTAACATAGTCCTGGAAGTCCTAGCCATAGCAATCAGACAACAAGAAAAAAATAAAAGACATTTAAGTTGGAAAAGAATAAATAAAACTATCATTATTTGCAGATGATATGATAGTGTATATAGAAAACCCTAAAGTCTCAGCCAAAAAAATACTGGACCTGATAAATAAATTCAGCAAAGTGGCATGATATAAAGTTAATACTCAGAAATCAGAGGCATTTTTATACACCAACAGTGAACAGTCAGAAAGAGAAATTAAGGAAACAATCCCCTTCACTATTACAACAAAAAAATAAAGTACCTAGTAGTAAATTTCACCAAGGAGACTAAAGACTTGTACTCAGAAAATTATAAAACATTGATAAAAGAAATCAAGGAAGATACAAAAAATTGGAAGCATATACCGTGCTCATGGTTAAATATGCTTTTGAGTAGGAAATGCCATAGATGTTTAACACTGATATTATGTTCAGGAAATAGCTAGAGACTAAAATTTACTCATTGTGAAAGACCTTGTTTACATCCAATCCCCTTCCCATAAAGCAGTTCTCAATCATTGCTGAAAGTGAAATTTCTCTCCTT
This sequence comes from Saccopteryx bilineata, assembly GCF_036850765.1. Classification (NCBI taxonomy): domain Eukaryota; kingdom Metazoa; phylum Chordata; class Mammalia; order Chiroptera; family Emballonuridae; genus Saccopteryx; species Saccopteryx bilineata. The sequence continues at coordinate 84,270,022 of NC_089502.1, read as the reverse complement.
GGCCCTGTGGATTACTCATAGGATACTTTATTATTTATATGCAAGGTTTTATGAAGAAGCAGAGGTAACCACTGCTAGCTGACCTAAACATTCAGCATGGATGCTATTCATCTCTCCACCTTTATGCTAAGTTGCAGCTGCAGAAAAAGATCTCACAGGAAACACACACATTGAGCACTCCAGAAGCTAATTTATACAAGTGGATTTTATAAATAGCCACAAACTCTTCTTATCAAAACTTGACACTAGCTTCCCCTATGTTCCCAGGAGAAACTCTCTAGAGAAGCCACAGAGAGGAGACAAGAAAGCCTTCAAATTTATTCTCTTAATTCTTTAACCCTGAGGTGTCGATGTTTGCATGTACCATGACAGGTAATGACTGATTATTTACTAAACTTTTTATATTAAAAAGAAAGAAAATAAGATTGAGTTTCTCTGTATAGCACTTGATCTTCATTTCTAGAAATAAAGTGTGCTTCAGCAAGAAACAAACAAACAAAAGAAACAGGGCATTGGACTATATTCTTTATCAGGAAAAGAAAATTGTAAGAAGAATTTTTGAACATGGTGTTATTCAAACTAAATTTTGAGCAAGAACAATCATTTCTCCTTTGTAATAGCACATATGTAAACCACTTTTTAGCTTCTTGATGGTAAAAGGGAGAAGAAAAGGGGCCCCCTTATCTAAAGATAATGAATACTCAAGTTGCCAACCACTTGGTCTTGACCCATATGTCTTACATGTTTATTATGGATATGTACTGCAAAGTAATATATGATAGATTCTACAGGTTAAATTTTATCATAGCCATTTCTCAGCCTCTTAGCTATTTAAATAACCCATGTTCCCTCCTGCCCAGATTAAACTTTCTACAGCACCCCAATTCTAACACCGCTTTTTAAACTGTCTTTTTTATTTATGATTTTATTTTTTTGTGTTTACATAGATTCAAGTGTCCCACAGAATATATCTCCCCCACCCCCATGTTCCCTTTGCCCCCCCATGTTCCCCTTCCCTCCCCAATGCCTAACCCCCTTTCCTCCAAGATTTGCTGTCCTGTTCTCTATAATGCTGTGTTTTGTATATATAATTTCACTAACCTCTTTCCCTTCTCTGATCCCATTTTCTCTTCCACTTTCCCTCTGACTGCTTTCGCTCTGGTACCTTCGATTTCGGCAACTTAATCTGCCCCTTTCTTTAGCTTGCCTTTAAAAGACTCTAGAGACATTCAGAATTCCTCCCACAGTGATCAAAAGACAGTCTTCCTTCCAAAATACATAGAGTGTTTTAGTAGACTGCACCTGTGGGTGGAGCTTTTTATTGTTTGTTTTGTCTTTGCATTTATTTTTGTCCCTTGAGTACTTCTAATGAAGAGTAAGAGTTATCCAAAAGTCTTCTTCTATCTCAGGCCCTAACATCTACACCAAGATCTCTCTCCAGGCAAACTGCCTGCCTAATTTACAGAGGAGTTCTCAGTGCTCTGTGAACTTTTGCCCTGGACACCAGCATACTAGGCATAATGTTGGAAACTGGGAGAAAGTGGCAAATTGGCTTAGCTGTTCTAAATGTACTTTTTTCTATGATTATTATCATTATTGTTACTTCTTCTTTTCTCAATCTTATTTAGGCTAGGGTTTTCAATCTTGTTTTTTTTCATTAATCCCATATCATCTGTATTCTACTATATCTCTACCACCTGGAATTTCTTCAAAATATCTAGTCTTTGCTTTTTGTCTTTCTGATATCTGGAATTGCAATATTACCTTGCTCCAATGTTTTCAATAATTCCAAGAAGACCTTGAAAAGTAGACATATGTTCAATTCATCCTTTAAAATATGAAGCACTTATTTCTCTTTATCTCTTTTTACAATTATCTATTAGTGGGAAAGTACTTCATGCCTTACCTACCAGACATAAAGAAGTCAACCTTGTTGAATATTTTAGTTTAAAGAGCTTCTTAAGCACTTTGCACAAGTTATCAGTTAACTTATCTGATTATATAATCATTATCTGAGCTAATGGTCTTTCAGTCAGCATCTCTTGGAGTTCAATGGCTGATTCGTGGGACTTTCTCACTCACATTAAATCAGTGGTAGGATTTAGCTGGTTCACACTGGTTCAGCAGAACCATACTTAATTTTTTGTTGAGTTCAGTGAACTCATTGTTAAAATGGCACATGTATTCAGGGTTCTCTTTAAGGTGGGTACTGGGCAGCTTTCTGATGTGAAAATCACAAATTAACATTTCTTACTTATTTTTAGTGTTCATCTGCACAAAAGCATATTCTAAGTGCCTGTAGTAATATCCATTCCATCCATAAGTAAAAGAAAAAATTGCAAGTGAGGATTCCAATCAAGAAACAATATGAGAATATCTTAAATGACAGTTTTATTGTTTTTGTTTTTGTTTTTGTTTTTGTTTTGGTCAGGTATTATTTAATATTTTTATTAATATTTTAAAACTTTTTCCTATAACATAATCTAGTTTTGTATACCTCTTTTATTGTTCTTATTTAAGTATTAAATGCATGAAATAATAAACTACCTTTCTGTATGTCTTTTTTTATACTTAAAATGGACATTTGGGCAGAAAACTGGTTGTTAAATTACTTGAATCCCACCATTTTGTCAAATACTTTGCATAGCTTTTTGTGGTGATTTGTGTACAATTCTGTTTGGTGATGTCCTTTCTAAATATCATAATTAAAAAATAAACTGCAGTATTTTATTTGAGCACAAAAATATTATAAAGCCATCATTTTTTTTTTAACATGGAGGTGGCAAGATGGCGATGCAGTAGGCAGATATACCAACTTTCACCTCCCAGAAACAAAGTGGATTACAACTTAATTTTAGAACAATCATCTGGAAAAACCAACTTTGGATTAAACTAAGAGGACTCTTTTTACCAAGGATCACTGAAGAAGCCACACTGAGACTGGTAGGAAAAGCAGAAATGCAGAGAGGGCTGCCCAACTTTTGGGAGTGTACGGCAGCCCAGAGGGACTCATGTGGCAGGAAGTGAGTTCAGAGGAGAGGGGAAGGTCCTGGGCCACAAAAACAAATCCATAGCCTGCAGCCTCAGAGCCTAGAAGAGGTGTACAGGCAGTAGTTAGCTGCAGAACAAGCCAGGATACTGTTTGTGAAAAAGAGACAGATTTCTCAGACCCAGGATTCTTCTTAAAGGGACTGCGCAGAAAATCTGTTTTACAACCACTCACCTGGGGCTCCAGGGGACAGGGAGAGATGAGAGGACAGGAAAAGCAGGAAGAGAGTGTAATCTAGGAAGCACAGTGTTGGGCAAATAAAATATGCTCAGTTTTTTAAAGATGGCACTGCCCACGTGGAAGCCCATTGCCCAGGTGATATTAACATGTGTTGAGGGTGGACTGTGGTAAGGCAGGATCCTTGTATTCTGGGGCTTGGTTTTAGGACTAAGCCTTTCCCACCCTTTTTGATGTGGGGTGATGCACTCTCATGAGGAATCCCATCATGCCTCAGATAAGTGACTTTGTATCAGAGATTTCCTTATTTGTATATTGGATTAAAGGTTTTGATTTCTACACTATAAAATGGGGGCAGACCGGGAGCTTGCTCTGTCGGTTCCTGAGATTAGCATTAGAGGAGAGAGCAGAGAAAAGCCATGTGGAGGAGGTCAGGAGAAGCAGCCAAGATGGTGGAGTGCTAAAAGAGAAGCAAGTTAGTGCAGAGTTTGTGTAGAGAGAAGGAAATGGGGAGCAAAGGAGAATAAGGCTAGTGAGCTAGAAACCTTTGATTCTAGGAAACTTGGATAAGTCAGTAGCATTGTGAGAGCTGAATGAGTGGGTTTTGGAGCCCAGTGTGTGTGTTTTACTTGCCTGCCAGGTGCAAGCTAAGATTAAAGATAATGGCCCACCAGTTCGTGGCTCTGTTGTTTCTTTACCAACTGTCCAAATCCAATGCGAACCTGCATGGGCCAGGTGGCTGCGAAAGTGGCTGTGAATACTGGCTTCACATTTGGCATAGTTTGTGGCAGGATTTGATACAGATTGGCAAGGAGCCACCACCACCTTTGAGTAGTGGAGTAGGGGACTGGTTGCTGTTATGGCTTCCCATGACTGTCCTTTTGGGGACCATAGGCTGGATAACTTTTACAGCCATGTGTGAGGAAACCAAGAGCTCTTTGGAAAGAGGCTGCCTGGGACCTGCAAACTGAGCAGTGGAAGGAGCTGGAGCAAATGTGGGAGAAACAGATGCTGACCCTGGAGTTGGATAAAGCACTGGAGGAGGAGGCCGACCAGGTTTGTGAGATACACCTGGAAATGGAGCAGCTGCTGGAGGAGGATTCACAGGTTCATGAGTTGCAGATTACCGTAGATGTTGTGGAAAGCCAGCAGCAGTGGAAGGCCAGGGTTTAGACTGGATCTGGGGCTGCAAGATCTGCAAAGCAGAAGATGGTAGCAGCCCAGGGTTTGATTCTGGCAGTGCAAGCTGGTGTTCAGTTCATCTTTGGAGGATGAAGGGAATTGGGCTTGAGTTGCAATTCACAGACTTCAGAAGGTAAACTGTGGCAGCTTCAGCGGGAGGATGAACAAACATCCCAAAAGCCAGGCTTGCATTGCCAAGTGGCTGCTGGAACAACATGGACTGCCTGATAAGCCACTGGTGGGTTCACTGACATTTTGGGACATAGAGGTGAATGCCATTATGCTCTCCAAAGCAGAGTTGAAAATGCTGACTGTCTTTGCCACGTGCTCCTCTTTGGGACAGTGTAAGACCTGCCAGGATGGCAGGGATGAGGGGGGAGGCTGAGGCCCGATGTGCATGGACTGATTCCTGAACTATGATGGGAGTGGGCACTGACTTCTTTGTTCGATGGACTTATGGATTTTGGACAATGTGAAATATCCTGATGGGGGTGGGAGGCAGCTTTGCTGGAAGTATTCCCCTGCCCCGGGAAGCTTTTCCCAGGGCTAGAAAAAAGGTCAAGGACATTTTGCACTTTTGGCAAAGTGCTGAGACTGTAAAATGTACCTTTGTAATTGTTGAAATTGTATGATTTGTCATATTGTAATTTGTATAATGTGCCTAATTTCCTTGCACAGGGATGTTGGTGGTGTAGATTGTGGGTAGTAAAGTGAGCATAGGGGTGGATTGTTGGGCAGATAAAATATATTATGCCCACTTTTTTAAAGATGGCACTGCCCACGTGGAAGCCTGTCGCCGAGGTGATATTAATGTGTGTTGGGGGTGGGTTGTGGGTAGGCAGGATCCTTGTAGTCTGGGGCTTGGTTTTAGGACTAAGCTTTTCCCATTCTTTTTGATGTGGGGTGGTGCACTCTCATGAAGAATCCCATTATGTTTCAGATAAGTGACTTTGTATCAGAGACTTTCTTATTTGTATACTGGATTAAAGGTTTTGACTTCTACACTATAAAATGGGGGCAGACTGGGAGTTTGCTCTCTCGGTTCCTGAGATTAGCATTAGAGCAGAGAGCAGAGAAAGACCACATGGAGGAAAAGAGAGAGGTGGCCACAATGGTGGCTCCTGGCATTACACACAGGGACAAACACTTTGAGGGACAGCCACCTGGGCTAAGTCACTCCCCAAATTTAATGTGAATATTTTCTCTGGAACCAGCAATACCAGCAAAGGAAAGCAAGTCACCACCCAAACAGAAGCTCTTCTGCTGCACTCAGAGTAAAGTCGCTTAAAAGCAGGGAGCTATCAGGGATACAGTATTGAATGCTAAAGTCTGAGATGCATTGCCCCCCCCCACTGCTGAGATTTTGCCAGAGGGCGGGAGGTGGCGGGATGCAGAAGTGTGGTCCTGGCAGGGAGTTTGGAAGCTGGGGGCTGGCCGAGGCTGCAGTCTGGGCATGAGCGCAGTCCTGTCCATGGTGGCAGAAGCCAGGGCCAGACACGACTGAGGCCAGTGGAAACCCAGTCATGCCCAATGGGGGTGAAGGATGAGGGTGACCATGGTGGTGGAAGGGGTGCACAAAAGTGGTCCAACCGGTGGATGCAGGCCAGGCGAGCAAAAGCAGTCCTGCTTGTAGTCCTGCCCACAAGGGCATGGTGAAAGCCAGGGACCAGCTGAGACTTGCAGCTTAGTGTAGGAGTGCAGCCCTGCCCATGTGGTGGAGGCTTGAGGCCCTGGCGCCTGAGTGAAATTTTGCCTGTGGGGGTGGGGCAGAGGCAGGGGTCTGGCCAGGGTTTGCAGTCCAAACATGTGAATGCAGATCCACCCATGGGGCAGGGAAAATGCCTCGGCCAGCCAGGGCTTGCAGTCTAAGCACAGGAGTGCCATCCAATCCTCAAGGGAGGTGTGGAGGCTGGGCCAGCCAAGGCTTGCAGCCCAGGTATGCGAACACAGTCCTACCAGTGGAGGGAGGAAAAAACCACAGTGACAGCTGCAGTGGGTCAGCGCTTGCAAAGCCTGCGACCAAACGCCAGAAGCAAGCAGAGAGTGGTGGGTTTGCAGATAGACCACAACTAGGGAACACACAGAGGCCACACCCATTGGACTTCTGTGGCCATGCCCTTCTTATACACAGACAAAATGAGAAGGAAGAGAAATGCAACCCAAAAGAATCCTCGGAAATACCCAGAAAAAGACTTCAATGAGTAGAAAATAACCAAATTACCAGATTCAGAGTTTAAAATAATGGTTGTTAGGATGATCATAGATTTAGAACAACAATGGATAGATGCAACAAGCATCTAAATAAAGAGATAGGAAGTATTAAAAAGGACATTGAAATAATAAAAAAAGAATAAATCAGAAATGAGAAAAACAATATCAGAAATTAAGACCACACTGGAAGGAATTAAAAGCAGGGTGGATGAAGCTGAGGATCAAATCAATGAGTTAGAGGACAAGATAAGAAAGCATGGAAGCAGAGCAGCAAAAAGAAAAGAGGCTCAAAAAGTCTGAGGAAACTCTAAGAGAGCTCTGTGACAACATGAAGAGAAATAATATCCACATCATAGAGCTTCCTGAAGGAGAAGAGAAAGAACAAGGGATAGAGAATCTGATTGAAGAAATCATAGCTGAAAACTTTCCTATATTAATGAAGGAAAAAGTCACACAAGTTCAAGAAACACAGAGAGTTCCATTAAAGATGAACCCAAAAAGGCCAACACCAAGATACATCATAATTAAAATACAAAAATTAAGAGATAAAGAAAGAATACTAAAAGCTGTAAAAGAAAAGCAATCTATTACCTACAAAGAAGCCCCCATAATGGTGACATCTAACTTCTCAACAGAAACATTAGAGTCCAGAAGGGAAAGGCAAGAAATATTCAAAGTAATGAGTGAGGGTGGCCACAGTGGTGGAAGGGGTGCACAAAAATGGTCCAACCTGTGGCTGCAAAACAAAAGCCTACAACCAAGACTTCTCTATTCAGCAAAGCTATCATTTAAAATTGAAGGAGAAATAAAAAGCTTCCCAAACAAAACAAAACAAACAAACAAAAAAACTCAAGGAATTCATTAAAACCAAACAATGCTACAAGAAATGTTAAGAAGCCTGTTGTAAACAAAACAAAGGGAGAAAAAAATCTAGTAAAAGAGGAATGTAGACTAAAGAATAAAATGGCAATGAACAACTACATATCAATAATAACCTTAAATGTAAATGGATTAAATGCTCCAATCAAAAGACATAGGGTAGCTGCATGGATAAAAGACAGGACCCATATATATGCTGTCTACAAGAGACACTGCTCAAAAGAAAAGATACACATAGACTGAAAGTAAAAGAATGGAAAAGAACATTTTATGCAAATGGAAATTTAAAAAAAGCTGGGGTAGCAATACTTATATCAGACAAAATAGACTTTAAAACAAAGGCTACATTAAGGAATAAAGAAGATCACTACATAATGATAAAGGGAGCAATCCAACAGGAAGACATAACTATTATAAATATCTATGTACCTAATAAAGGAGCACCTAAATACATAAAGCAGATTTTGATGGGCATAAATGATGAGATTAAAAGCAATAATATAATAGTAGGGGATTTTAATACCCAAATAACATCACTGGATAGATCCTCAAGAAAGAAAATTAGCAAAAAAAGAGCAGATTTAAAGGACACACTATTTCAACTGGATTTAATAAATATCTTCAGAATCTTTCACCCTAACACAGCAGAATATACATTTTTTTAAAGTGCTCATGATGCATTCTCTAGGAATGACCACATGCTAAGACACAAAATGATTCTCAACAAATTTAAGAAGATTGCAAACATATCAAACATATCAAGCATTTTCTAAGATCACAATTACATGAAACTAGAAATCAACTACAATAGAAAAACTGAATAACACTTAAACACTTAGAAACTAAATAGTATGTTATTAAATAAAAAAATGGGTTAAAAATGAGATCAAGGAGGAAATAAAAAATTTTCTTGAAACAAATGAAAATGAACATCCAACAACTCAAAATTTATGAGACACAGCAAAAGCAATCCTGAGAGGAAATTTCATAGCAATACAGGTATACCTTAAGTAGCTAGAAAAAGCTAAAATAAAAAATTTAACCAGGCATCTAAAAGAACTAGAAGAAGAACAGCAAGTAAAACCCAGAGGAAGTAGAAGGAAGAAAATAATAAATATCAGAGCAGAAATAAATGACATAGAGGCTAAAAAAATACAATACAGAAGATCGATGAAAACAGGAGCTGGTTTTTCAAAAAGGTAAACAAAACTGATGAACCTTTAACCAGACACACCAAGAAAAAGAAGAGAGAAGACTCCAAAAAATAAAATTAGAAATGAGACAGGAGGAGTAACAACTGACACAGAAGAAATACAAAGTATTGTAAGAAAATACTATGAAGAACAGTATGCCATAAAATTAGACAAAATGGACCAATTCCTCGAAGCATGTAATCTTACAAAAATCAATATAGAAGAATCAGAAAACCTAAACAGATCAATTTTATCAAATGAGATCAAAACAGTTATCAAAAAACTCCCAACAAACAAAAGTCCTGGCCTGGATGGTTTCACTGGTGAGTTTTATCAAATATTCAAAGAACAGCTAATTCTTATTCTTCTCAAGCTATTTCAAAAATTTCAAGAGGAAGGAAGACTTCCAAACTCCTTTTGGGAGGCAAGCATAATACTGATTCCAAAACCATGCAAAAACACTACAAAGAAAGAAAACTATAGACCAATATCCCTGATGAACGTAGATGCTAAAATTCTCAACAAAATATTAGAAAATCGGATCCAGCGATACATGAGAAAAATTCTACATCATCATCAGGTGGTATTTATCCTAGGTAGACAAGGTTGGTAAAATATCCACAAATCAATAAATGTGATTCAACACATAAACAAAAGAAAGGATAAAAATCACATGAAAATATTAATAGATGCAGAAAAAGCATTTAATAAAATCCAGCACACATTTATGGTCAAAACTCTCAGCAAAGTGGGAATACAGGAATCATACCTCAACATGATAAAGGCCACTATGACAAACCGAAAGCCAACATCATAATCAATGGGCAAAAATTAAAAGAATTTCTCTTAGGATCAGAAACAAGGCAGGGGTGCTACCTTTCATCACTCTTATTTAACATAGTTCTGGAAGTTTTATCCACAGCAATAAGACAAGAAACAGAAATAAAAGGCATTCAAGTTGGAAAAAAAGAAGTAATAACTATCATTATTTGGTGATGATTTGATACTGTACATAAAAAAACCTAAGTCTCAGTCAAAAAATTACTGAACCTGATAAATGAATTCAGCAAGGTGATAGGATATAAAATCAATATTGAGAAATTAGTGGCAGTTTTATACACCAACAATGAACTGTCTGAAAGAGAAATTAAGAAAACAATCCCCTTCACTATTGCCAAAAAATAAATAAATAAAATAAAATATTTAGGAGTAAATTTAACCAAAGAGTTTAAAGACTTGTACTAGGAAAATTATAAAACATTGTTAAAGGAAATCAAGGAAGATACAAACAAATAGAAGCATATACCATGTTCATGGATAGAAAAAATAAACATGATTGAAATGTCTATATTACTCAAAGCAATCTATAAATTCCATGCAGTACCCATTAAAATACCAATGACATACTTTAAAGATATAGAACAAATGTTCCAAAAATTTATACAGAACCAAAAAAAACAAAAAAACATGAATAGTCTCAGCAATCCTGAAAAAGAAGAATAAACTGGGGAGTATTACACTTTCTGATATCAAGTTATACTACAAGGCAATCATACTCAAAACAGTTTGGTACTGGCATAAGAACAGGCATGCAGATCAATGGAACAGAACAGAGAACCCAAAAATAAACCCACACCTATACGGACAATTGATATTTCACAAAGGAAGTAAGAGCATACAATTGAGTAAACAAATAGTGTTGGGAAATAGTGTTGGAAAAATTGAACAGGTACTTGCTAAAAAATAAAACTGGATCACCAACTTACACCATTCACAAAAGTAAACTGAAAATAGATAAAAGACTTAAATGTAATTCATGAAACCACAAACATCTTTGAAAAAAACATAAGCAGTAAACTTTCCAATATCTCTCATAGAAATATTTTTGCTGATTTATCTCCATGGGCAAGTGAAATAAAGGACAGGATGAACAAATGGGACTATATGCAACTAAAAAGCTTTTGCACAACAAAAGAGACCATTAACAAAATGAAAAGACAACCCACACATTCTCGTTACTCCCTTTTTCTTTTTCCCACCTTCCTAATCTATCTACAGTCAATTTCATGTAACTCCCTTTGTCTTTTCCTTTGATTCTGACATATAAAATAAGTGGTGAAATTGCCATTTTTCATAGCACTTTCTCAACCCATTGAGACTTTGCTTCCCAGCAGTTGTCAACAGTTTGGCTCAAATAAACTCATTAAAAATTCGGACAGGTTTGGGATTTCTTATGCTGACACTATAAAGTCACTTTATAGTTCTCACTCCACTTGGAGTGATTTAAGCTGTGGGCGCCCATGGAATATTTGAATTACACAATCTGACCCTCCTTAATGTAAATAACTTGTCAGAAAATATCAATAATTAATTAAAATAAATCAATTAGATCTTCATTTGGTGTAACTACTTTTCTACTTGCATAAGAGGGCTGGACATAAACAGAATAAAACTGTTTACTGGAAAGAAATCTTGCTTCTTAATGAAAATCACTGAATCTGGAAACAGTTATCTTCAATTCATACACATATTACTCACTAGTAGTTTCTCTCAAAGTGCTCTCTCATCCTCACTGCCAAAGCTCTCCTTCAGGATCTCCACATTTCTTGGTTCAAGAGCTATACAATATATAAAATACCCCTGACTGTTCTTTGTTACCAGATTATAACCAGTCCTGGGTTCAGGTACCCTGCCTATATCCAATGAGCAGAGACTGGGTCTGAGAGGGAAACAGGCATCTATAATCAAGATTGCCAGCAACTTGAAAAGACAAGCAGCATATCACAGCTCAAAGCCTGCCTTACAATCTCAGTTGTGAGGGCTAATTATATACTTTTCCAGGTGAGGTTAGTACAATGGGGGGCATGCAGTTAATCATAAAGTAGAATAGGTGGTTCCCAGCATTGTAAGAGTCATTAAGCAGGATGGCAGGTTCATGAAATCATAGCTTCTCCTCTAAGGCATTTTGATCTAATCATGGTCTTTATTGCTGCTTTGGTGCCAGTCATCTCCTCAGGGGTATGGAAATAACCTGCTTCAGTAGTTCTCCTGCAGAGACTCTTAAGATGGCAGAGGAGTAGGCAGATGCACAGACTCCCAGCTCACACCACCAAACTGGATTACAAACTAATTTAGGAACAATCAACATGAAAAACCAACTGTGGACTACAAGAACAGCTCTCAAAAACCAAGGAGCAAAGAAAAATCCACAAAAAACCTGGTACGAAGCACCTGAATATCCCCTGCTTACAAAAACAGAGGGGGGGGGTGAGGCTGAGAACCCAGAAAAGCTCTCACTTCATTAAAAAGAGCAGAAAATACTGCTCACAGTCACTTGCCTGGCGACCAGGGAGTGAGGTGTGTTAAAAGGGCCAGCTTGTCCTCCAGGAAATGAACTGAATGATATGAAAATAACCAAACTTCCAGATGCAGAATTCAAAATAATGATTGTAAGGATGCTTAGGGATCTTAGAACAACAATAGGTGATCATTACGAACACCTAAATAAAGAAATAACAAGTATAAAAAGGGATATTGAAATATTAAAAAAGAATCAGTCAGAGAGGACAAATACAATATCAGAAATAAAGACCACAATGGAAGGAATTAAAAACAGTATGGATGCAGCTGAGGATGGAATCAGTGAATTGGAGGACAAGTGGAATGAAGGCATGAAAGCAGAGCAGAAAAAAGAAAACAGATTGAAAAGTCTGAGGAAACTCTTAGAAAGCTTCATGTGACAACATGAAGAGAAATAACATCCACATCATAGAGGTTCCTGAAGAAGAAGAGAAAGAACAAGGGATAGAGACTTTGTTCAATCATATCATAGCTAAAAACTTTCCTAAATTAATGCATGAGAAAATTTCACAAGTTCAAGAAGCACAGAGAACTCCATTAAAGAGAAACCCAAAGAAACCTACACCAAGACACATCATAATTAAAATACAAAAGCTCATGGCTCTGGCCGGTTGGCTCAGTGGTAGAGCATCAGCCTGGCATGCAGAATTCCCAGGTTTGATTCCCAGCCAAGGCACACAGGAGAAGTGCCCATCTGCTTCTCCACCCCTCCCCCTCTCCTTCCTCTCTGTCTCTCTCTTCCCCTCCCGCAGCCGAGGCTCCATTGGGGCAAAGTTGGCCCGGGCACTGGGGATGGCTCTGTGGCCTCTACCTCAGGCACTAGAATGGCTCTGGTTGAAGCAGAGCGATGCTCCAGATGGGCAGAGCATCGCCCCCTGGTGGGCATGCCAGGAGGATCCCAGTCGGGCACATGTGGGAGTCTGTCTGACTGCCTCCCCGTTTCCAACTTCAGAAAAATACAAAAAAAAAATATGAAAGCTATGTGAAAAAGAGAAAATATTAAAAGCTGCTAGAGCAAAAAAAAGTTATCACCTACAAAGGAGCCCCCATAAGGATGACATCAGACTTCTCAACATAAACATTTGAGGTCAGAAGGGAATGGCAAGAAATATTCAAAGTAATGCAGAACAAGAACCTACAACCAAGACTACTTTATCCAGGAAGGCTATCATTTAAAATTGAAGGAGAAATAAAAAGCTTTCCAGACCAAAAAACAAACAAACAAAAAACCCTCAAGGAATTTATTACAACCAAACCAATGCTGCAGGAAATGTTAAGGGGCCTGTTATTAACAAATCTAAGTGGGAAAAGAATATAGCAAAAGAGAAATACAGCTTTTAAAAATAAAATGGCAATAAACAACTGCATATCAATAATAACCTTAAATATAAATGGATTAAATGATCCAATCAAAAGACTTAGAGTAACTGCATGAATAAGAAAATAGAACCCATACATATACTGTGTACAAGAGACACACCTTAAAATAAAAAATGCACATAGAGTCAAGGTAAAAGGACAGAAAAAACATTTCATGTGATTGGAAATGAAAAATAAAAGCTGGCGTAGCAATACTTATATCAGACAAAGTGGACTTTAAAACAAAGAATATAGTAAGAGATAAAGAAGGCCACTACATAATAATAAAGTGAGCAATTTAACAGAAAAATATAACTATTATAAATATCTAAGCACCTAATATAGGAGTACCTAAATATATAAAGCAGACTTTGATTAATATAAAGGGCAAGATCAACAGCAATACTAAAATAATAGGGGATTTCAATACCTCACTAACATCACTAGATATAGATCCTCAAGAAAGTAGTTCTCCTGCATTCCTGGGTGGGGGTGCAAAAGAAAATCTAAGAAATAGATTACGTATGGTACACTAGCAATCATATATGTGTGTGTCTGTGTGTGTGTGTGTATTATTGATTGTGTACTATATCAATACCCTATCATCTTGACTCTAATCCAGTTAATTCATAACCAAATCATCAGTTTAAAAGAAAAAGTAACATTTTCTTGAGCTTAATCCCTCAACTGATGGACACATGAATTTACCAAAACTTCCAAACTGCCCTTTTACTGTTCCACTTGTCTATCTGGCCCCATCCTTACTTACTGGACTATCACCCCTGTAACAGAAAAGTTCTAGGAAGCTGATCAGCCACTCTGAGGAGAAGCATTCCAAGAAGCTGAGATCGTAAAACTGCAGAAGGGAGCATACCAGAACTGCTGATGCAATGCACACTTGCTCAAAGTTCTCCCTTAACTGTATAAAAAATTTGCTTCAGAATCTGTTTGGGTGCACTTCTCCTGGAGGAGTGCCCCAGCTGATCTTTCTCCTATAATAGGCCTGCACACCTGGTGTTCAAGTGCCGTCTCATTTTTACATCTGGTGCCGAAACCTGGGACAGGTTACTAACTGCCTGGACAATCCCTCTTTGCTGTCCAAGCTTACAACTAGAGAAGCAATGGGCAGCGGCAGCTCATCTCAGGCTTACTCCCTGATTTTGTTTGGATATGTAATTGTAGGTTGATTGGCTTGCAGTCTAACCCTGTCCTGAATCTCTGCCAGAAAAGAAGGTAAGGAGTTTTTCCCTTTTCCTTCCCCTTCCCTGGTCAGCTTCTCTTTTCATCAAAAATTTTCTCTGGTCAAATGGTTTTCTCTGACACACCTCATGTTTCAGTCTCAGTGGACTGCATGGAAGACTAAGCACCTAACCAAACCTCTCCACTCTCTCAAAATTCTCATCCTTGCAGCTCCCTGGCAGGTGGTGATGACCTCTACCAGGGCCAACTCCCCCACACGGAGATTTTTTCCTCTTGGGACAGTGACAAAAGGCAGGGACGCCCGTTCTTGCTCACCTGTCTCCACTATAGGCTCTTCAGAGTCTAAGCCTTCTGACCAGACCCCTCTAGGATGTCTCATAAAAAATCTCACTAAGTTGGGCCTCTCTGACCTAAAGCCAAAAAAAAACTCATTTTCTTCTGTAACACGGCATGGCCTCAGTACAAATTAGACAATGGCTCCCATTGGCCTGAAAATGAGACATTTGATTACAATATTCTGTGGTATTTTTACAATTTCTGCCACCCGATGGGGAGGGCATCAGAAATTCCTTAGGTGCAGGCCTCTCTTCTCCCTTCTCTTCTGTCCTTAATTTCTGTGCCTTCTGTTCTACACGAAGGCCGTTTTTGGCCAAAGAAACCTCACCTAAAACCTCTGCTCCTAATCTTTTTTTCTCCTCAGACTCTCAACTCTCATCCCTTCCTTCCTGACCCCTGGGGGCACCCTCTCTTGGGACCCATCCCTGGTTCCTCTGCAAAGCTTTCCACTTGAGTCTCTCCCCTCCAGAAAGCCTTCCCCCTTTGCAGAAACCTGTTTTCTCATTCACCTGCAAATCCAGTTTCTTTTTCTCCTCCTTGATGGCCAGGGGCCCCTCCCTTCTCCACTATGTTCTTAAACCCATCCTCCCTCCTTACAAATGGGTGGCTCTGTCTTTTTTTTTCTTTGACCCATCCTTCTACCTCCTCAGAGACTGAATGTGCTTTCCACTACCCCTCCTCCCCTCCCCTCTCCTCAAAGCTGTAAATCCTTTAGACTCCTCTGGCCATGTGTTGCCACACCAGTACTTTACCCTCCTCCTTCTCCTCCTGCAGATTCTGACCCTCCTTCTTTTCTGTCTAGCTGCTCACACTGTCCATCCATCTGCTTTCTTTATTCCTCTCCTCTATGCTGACAACTCCCTGCCATCTCGAAAAGCTTAAAAAACAGAATTGTCTATTGAGCTGTGTGAGTGAATAATCTATTTTGTCTCTTTGTTTGTCAGAAGGCACCTCTAGTATAATTTTAATTAAAACAAGTAAAGTGCACTCATTTAAATTCTTCATAATGTGTATCTGAAGTCTTTGTTTAATGTGTAACTGTGTCTGTTTCTAAGGTCTTAAACCAATAATTACCCACCTCTTAAACCAGACTTACTCATCCCCATGGACTCTCCCTGCAATACACTCATTCTTTCTATTTAAAAACCTTCAGGGGCTTATCACATTGTACCAGACTTACACCTAATCAATGAGGCAATAGTTCCCCTCCATCCAGGAGCCCTAATCTCTACAGATTACTGTCACACATCCCCTCAAACACCACTCACTTCACAATCCTAAACCTCAAGAATGCCTTCTTTACTACTCCCTTACATCCCAACTGTCAAAACCTTTTTGCATTAACTTGGACCGATCCTGACACTTTACATTCACAACAGCAAATCTGAATGGTCCTATCTCAAGGCTTCTGGGATAGCCCACACCTGTTTGGGCAGGCACTAGCTCAGGACTTAGTAGCATGCAATCTCAAAACTAGTACTCTCTTACAATATGTAGATGACTTACTCCTCTGCAGCCTCTCCCTGGCTGCCTCAAGGAAACATACCTCCACCCTTCTTAACTTCCTCACTATGAAGGGATATCACATCTTTTCTGCTAAGGCTCAACTTCACTCCTAGTCCATAGCCTATCTAGGCAGTGCCTTAACCCCTACCACCTGAGGTCTCACCCTAGATTGAACTCAGACCCTCCACAGTCTCCAACCATCTACCACTGCAGATCAAATCTTTTCTTTTCTCGGTCTAATAGGCTTCCTTAAACACTGAATTCTCAATTTTGCTCTCTTAGTCAAGCCCCACAGTGAGATCTCTGAGCATGGCTTTTAAGGTCTATAATGGCCAAGGAAGTAACAGAGAAGGCAAACAAGGCCCAAAAGAGGTCAGGAAATACCAGCTTTTGGCATACACTCTGAAAGGCTTCAGTGCCCTAAAGGGCTTCATAGAATTCCATCAGGGTCCTACTCCAGAGTAAAAGAAAAATCATTGAACTGAATGAAGCCTGCCAGGCTTCCTGGTCCCATCAAGGAACACACAATTACAGTGAAAAAGGGGCATGAGAAGTAAGCTGCTCCCTTGCTCAATGGAGGGAGGGTTCAGTCTCTTCTAGCCCTGCTCCAGTTACCTGTGACTTGACCTTGCCCATCATGCTGGGAATTGCCACTGAAGGACAAGGACATTGTTCACAAACCTAAAGTATTTCTTTCAAGTAGCAGATAAACTAATCTCATTTCTTGTAAACACAAGGGCCATCTACTATGCCTTGCCTGAATATTTGAGTTTTATTTATTCCTCAAAGATTTCTACTATGGGTATTGACAGTCTAATTTCGTTGCTTTATTTAATGTATAATATCTCCTTTATTCCCCTTGTCTCAATGCCCCATACCTATTGTAGGCTGGGACCTGCTGCTAATTCCAGCTAGAAGCAGTGTTCACTAGGACTTAAACTCTAACTACAAAGAGTAGAAATGTAACCACCTTTTCCCTAAGTACTTGCAGGATTTAAAGGTTACTCAGCAAACTGTTCAAAGAGTGTCCAAGAGGTGCTTCCAAAAGTACATCACCCAAGGACTGACTTTCATGTGGACAGGTTCACACACCGTGATCCTGACAACTCCCACTACTGCTAAGGGTGACTCTTTCCTCCACCCTGACCATCTGGAGCTCAGAAACAGAGAAACAAAACTGACCCTTGTCCTTCTATTCTCTATTCACATCTCAACCTGCCTCACACAATCAGGGGCTTTTTATTTGTATGGGACCAACACCTATATATGTCTCCATACTAATTGGACAAAAACCTGTACCCTAATCTATCTCACCCCAAATATCAACCTAATCCTACCCCATGAGCCTCTTTCAGTTCTTAGTACACTACCCATCAACCTAAGAACCAAACGAGCTGTACAAGTAATCCTTCTTCTTGTTGCTTTAGGAATCTCTACAGAAGTAGGTCTATGGGCAGGGGGACTGGCCACTTCCCTGTCTTATTCCTACTCTCTCTCTCTCTCTCTCTCTCTCTCTCTCTCTCACCCAGTGAATTCATAAACATGGAATTAGTGGTTTCACACAAACTGGGTGTCTTGACTATTGCCTTTCATTGGTCCACTCACTCTCTTATTTATTTTTCTAACTTTTAAATGCTACCTCTTCTGTTTGTTTACTAGTTTCTTACAGAACTGCATGCAGACCTTTGCCAATCAGAAATTGGAAAAATCTATGTAACCCTACACACCAACCCTAAAACCTGCCCTTGCAAAACAAAAAATCTGGAACTCTATACAAACACCCCTACTCCAACTGCCCTTGTGAGAGGTTCACAAAGGAGGCCCCAATAGGAAAAACAGCAGGAAGTAGCTCCAGAAGATGAGTGATCCGAGACAAACCAGCTTCCTGAACCCCATACCCTTTTCTTCTGCTCACTTCTTTTTTTTTATTATACCACAGAGTTGAAAAATGATGGATACATGAATTTACCAAAACTTCCAAACTGCCCTTTTGCTGTTCCACTTGTCTATCTGACCCCACCCTTACTTACTGGACTATCACCCCTGAACAGAAAAGTTCTAGGAAGCTGGTCAGCCACCCCGAGGAGAAGCGTTCCAAGAAGCTGAGATCGTAAAACTGCAGAAAGGAGCATACCAGAACTGCTGACACAATGCACACGTGCTCAAAGCTCTCCCTTAACTGTATAAAAAATTTGCTTCAGAATCTGTTTGGGTGCACTTATCCTGAAGGATTGCCCCAGCAGATCTTTCTCCTCTAATAAAGCCTGCACACTTGGTGTTCGAGTGCCATCTCATTCTTACATCAACCATCAACCTTGTCCCTTAGACTGATGCACTTTTTAGCTCATCTAACTGTTGTTTCTGGTTACTAATAAATTTCTAAATAATTTGCATATACCATTTTTTTGATTTATTGCTGTTGAACATCATACATCTTTATGTACTTCTCCCCAAACTCCCTTCAGTATGACATTTTCTCACTTTATTTTAACTCCTCTCCTGACTAATTTGTAAATTTAAGGAATATAATTACAATTTCATTGTACATTTTAACAATTTTAGACAGCTTTTCTTTTCTTTTTTGAAACATCTAATTGTTGTTTTTACTAATATGTAAATATTCAGGTGGTATTTGTAAGGCTGGTCAGGTTGGAAGAAAGCAAAACCCCCAAAGTGTTGACATTGAGCCTCTGGTTTTGATACCTGTTTTCTTGCATTCTGGCCTCTATCACCAAACTTCCCCATTGTTTAACCACTACAGATAACAGAAGTTTCATCCTGAGGCAGAAAATCCTCCAGACCCTGTCCTATATAGTCTAGGGCTTGTCTCCTTTTCAGGGCTAGCACTGCTTAGGATCTCAGACCATTTGTACTCAAGCATCCCAATGAGTATTTTTATTCTCAAGTTTGGCTTGGTTTTCTTTTTAGAGCAACCTAACAATATTTGTAATATGTATATTGACAATATTTATACTGATACATAAATAGTTATATAGCTGCTGTTTAAACATTCTTACCCTTTTTCCCTGAAAATAAGAGATCCTCCCAAAATAAGACCTAGTGCAATTTTTTTCAAGCTTAGAAATATAAGGTATCCTTTGAAAATAAGACCTAGCATGTCTCTAGGAACAAAAATTAATATAAAACACTGTCTTATTTTCGAGAAAATGGTAGATTGTTGTACATGGAAATAGAGTCACAAGAAATTCTTGGTGAAATTCAGACTTTAGCTGGTTATGCTGATGATTGTGATGACATGACTACAGTATATTAATAAATGTTGATTTTTTGTTCAACAATAAATGTGAATTCTAGTTCATGGAAAAATAAGACATCCCCTGAAAATAAGACCTAGCATGTCTTTAGAAGCAAAAATTAATGTAAGACACTGTCTTATTTGGGGGGAAACACAGTACTTCATGCCATGTTGCAATAAAATTTAGAAAGACTTTATTTTTCAAACTTTTATTTAAAGCTACATGAATCATGTTATATTACCTATCTTTTATATTTATTTATTTTAAAATTTTATTTAGAAAATTAAATTTAACAGGGTGACGTTGATCAATAATAGGGTCCAAGTAAACATTTCTATAGCATTTGTAATGCTAATTATATATATACCTATTACCCAAATTCAATTCATATTCTTTCAATTTATACTTGTCCCCTTTTGCTACCTTCTCCCCACTTATTCTCCCCATCCCTTTCCCCTTGGTAACCACTTCACTTTTATTAATGTCCATTAGTCTCAGTTTTATATTTCACCTATGTGTGAAATGATATATCTTAGCTTTTTCTGATTTGCTAATTTCACTCAGTATAATGTTCTCAAGGTAAGTCCAGGTTGTCATAAATGGCAATATGTTGTCATTTCTTATGACTGAGTAGTATTCCATTATATATATATATATATATATATATATATATATATATATATATATATATATATATATATATACTACATCTTTTTTATCTAATCCTCTATTGAAGGACACTTTGGTTGTGTCCATGTCTTGGTCACTGAATAACTCCGCAATGTAAATGGGGATGCATATGTCTTTACATAACGATGTTTTCAAATTTTTAGTGTAGATACACAGTTGAGAGTTGCTGGGTCATATGGTAATTTTATTTTTAATTTTGGGAGGAACCACCATACTTTTTTCCATAATGGTTATACTAGTTTGCATTCCACAAGCAGTGAATGAGAGTTCCTTTTTCTCTACATCCTTTTCAACACTTGTTATTACCTGTCTGGTTGAAAATAACTAATCTAACAGGTGTGAGGTTGTATCTCATTGCAGTTTTGGTTTGAATTTCTCTAATAGCTAGTGAAGATGAACAATTTTTTCATATATCTGTTGGCTATTTGTATGTCTTTTGAGGAGAAGTGTCTACTCAGGTCACCTTTTTAATTTTTAATTGGATTGTTTGATTATTTGTTGCTGAGCTTTGTGAGTTCTTTGTATATTTTGGATATTAATTCCGTATGGGAGCTTTTGTTTGCAAATACCATAGCTCATTTAGTTGGCTGCCTATTTGTTCTGTTGTCAGACTTTTTTTTTCTCTGAAGAAGTTTTTAGTTTCACAGAGTCCCATTCACTTATTTTTGCCTTTATTTCCCTTGCCTTTGAGGTCAAATTCATACATTGTTCTCTAAGGCCAATGTCCATGAGTTTAGTATCTGTTTTCTTCTATGTATTGTAAGTTATTTTTTCAGACCTTATATTTAGATCTTTGATCCATTTTGAATTAATTTTTGAGCAGAGGAACAAACTATAGCTGTTTCATTCTTTTGTATGTAGCTTTCCAATTTTCCCAGCACAATTTATTGAATAGGCTTTTTTTTCTTCATTGTGTGTTTTTGGCTTCTTTGTGGAAGATTATTTGTTTATATATATGTGGTTTTATTTTTGAGTTCTCAATTCCGTTCCATTGGTCTGTGTGTCTGTTTTTCTACCAATACCATGCTGTTTTGATTATTGTAGCTCTATCATATTGGAAGTCAAGTAGTGTGATACCTCCAGCTTCATTCTTTTTCCTCAGGATTGCTTTGGCTATTTAGGGTTTTTTGTGGTTTCAAACAAACCTGGTGAGTTTTTGTTCCATTTCTTTACAAAATGACATTGGGATTTTGATAGAGATTGCATTAAATTTGTATATTGTTTTGGGTAGTATGGGTATTTTAACTATGTTGATTTTTCCAATCCATGAACATTTTATTTTATTATTTTCAGTTTCTTTCAATAATGCTGTGTAATTTTCAGTATATAGGTCCTTTGTTAAGTTTATTTCTAGGTATTTTATTTTTGTTTTTGTTGCAATTGTAAAAGAAATTATATTTTGAGTTTATTTTTCAAAATTTTATCACTGGTGTATAAGAAAATATTACACTTGTTTATATTAAATTTTTATTATGTGCTCTACTCTATTGATTAAAAATTTCTAATAGTTTTTCAGTGGATACTGTAATCTTGTTTATATCAATGATGTCTATGGTAGTTTCTCCTCTTTCATTTCAGATTTTGTTTATATGAGACTATTCTCTTTTTTCCTTAGTGAGTCTTGCCAGGGTTTATCCATTTTATTTTCTTTTTTAAGAGTTTATTTAGCCCAACCAGGTTTAGTGCAGTGGACAGAGCATTGCACTGAATGCAGAGGACCCAGATTTGAAATCCTGAGGTCACCTGCTTGAGTGTGGGCTCACCAGCTTGAGTACAGGGTTGCTAGCTTGAGTGTAGTATAATAGACATGACCCCATGGTTGCTGGCTTGGGCCCATAGGTCATTGGTTGATGCCCAAGGTCACTGGCTTCAGTGAGGTTTTAATTGCTCTGCTGTAGCCCCCCATCAAGACAAATATGAGAAAACAATCAATGAACAACTAAGGAGACTAAGGTGCCTCAACAAAGAATTAATGCTTCTCATCTCTCTCCTTTCCTGTCTGTCCGTCCCTATTTGTCCCTCTCTCTGTTGCTCTGTCTCAGTCACAAACAAACAAACAAAAAAGAATTTATTTATTTATTTATTTTTCTTCTTTTCTAAGTGAGAAGAGAGGAGATAGAATGACAGATTCTTACATATTCTCTGATCATGATTCACCTGGAAAACCCTGTCTGAGGCTATGCTCTGCCCATCTGGTTCCATGTTTTCAATTGAGCTCTTTTTAGTTCCTAAGGCAGAGGCTCCACACAGCCTTCTTCAGCAGCTGGGGCCTATGCACTCAAACTATTCAAACCAAGGCTGTGAGCAGGGAAGAGAGAGAGAAGAAAAAGGTGGAAAGTTGAGGAAGCAAATGATCTCTTCTCCTGTGTGCCCTTACCGGGAATCAAACCCAGAACATCCACATGCCATGGTAATGTTCTAACACTGAGTCAACTGGCCAGGGCCAGAGATTTTTCATTTTACTAATATTTCAAAGAACCAGCTCTTTATTGTATTAATTTTTCTATAATTTTTTATTCTCTATTTTATTTAATTCTGCTATAATTTTTACTTTTTATTTTCTTCTGCTGACTTTGGGTTGCCTTTGTTCTTCTTTTTCTTGTTCTTTAAGATATGATATTAGATTGTTTACTTGGGATTTCTTTTGCCTCTTGATGCAAACCTATACTGATATAAACTCTCCTCTTATTACTGCTTTTGCTGCATCCCAGAAATTTTGATATGTCCTCTTCTCATTTTCATTTGTCTGTATCTCTGCTTTTATTTAATTTTTGACCCAGTCAGTTTTAAGAAGTATGTTGTTTTATTTCTACATTTTTGTGGGTTTCCATTCTTCCTTTAGATAGTTGGATTCTATTTTCAAAGCTTAATGGTCAGAAAACATGCTTGGTATAATTTTAATCTTTCTGAATTTGATGATGTTAATTTTGTGGCCTAACATATAGTCTATCCTAGGGAATGTTCCATGTTCACTGGAGAATAATGTATAATCTTTTGTTCTTGGATGAAATGTCCTGTAAATGTCTATTATGTCCATTTGGTATAGTGTGTTATTTAAAGTAGATATTTTTGTATTGATTTTCTGCTTGGATGATCTATCTAAAGCTGTCAATAGTATTTTGAGATCTCCAAGTATGATTGTGTTTTTCTCCTTTTATATTTCTAGATCAGTAAGTAGATGTCTAATATATTTTGGTGCTTCTGATTCAGTGCATATATATTAAAAAGTGTTGTTTTGTTGACACAAGGTCCCCTTTATCATTAAGAAATATCCATCTTTGTCTCTGGTTATTTTTGTTGTCTTGAAGTCAACACTGCCAGATAGTAGTAGGACTACACCTGCTTTTATTTGGATATTATTTTCTTGAAGACTCATTTTTTAGCCATTTACTTGGAGTCCACTTTTGTCTTTGTATCTTAAATGTGTGTCTTAAAGGCAATCTATGGATGGGGTTTGGTTTTTGATCCAATCTGCTACTCTGTGCCTCTTTATTGATAAGTTAAGTTCATTTACATTCAGACTATTTATTTATACTTAAGAATTTTCTATAGCTATTTTATGTTATGTTTTCTGGTAGCTCTGTGTCTCATTTTGTTCTTCTCATTTCTATTTCTCTTAATTGTTTTTGTTTAGTGGTATTCCATACTTATTTCTTGTTTTTATCTTTTTCTTAGCTATGTGTTTTAGTAGTGGCTTCTTTGTGGGTGGTTACAATTAGGTTATGAAGAGAAAATTTTTCATATGTATGAGTCCTTTTTATTATCAGTGCTTCTGCACTCCATCCTTCCTTGCTACTGCAGAGGTTTATATTCTCATCTTTTATGTATTTATTGTCACAGATTTTTATTTCTTTATTGTGACATTGTTTAAGCTTTTACTTGTAGTTTTCATTTGTTTTATTCTCTTTTTTAAAATTTTTTATTGATTTTAATTTAATGTGTTTACATAGATTCTAGTGTTGCCCCAAATGCATCCCCCCTCCCCTGTATTCCCCTCAACATTTCACTTGCCCCCATCCCTATAGTGCCCTCCTCCCTTCCCTTCAGGTTTATCCCCACCTATCATTCCCTTTCCCTCTGTTCTCTTTTCCTCTGATCCTTTTGATTTTCTTCTGTCTCTATTTCATTCCTCAGTTCACATTGTTCATTTGATTCCTCAAATAAGTGAGGTCATATGATATTTTTCTTTCTCTGTCTGGCTTATTTCACTTAACATAATAGTTTCTAGGTCCATCCATGTTGTCGCAAAAAGTAAGATTTCTTTCTTTTTCATGGCTCCATAGTATTCCATTGTATATATGTACCATGGCTTTTTAATCTACTCATCCACTGATGGACACTTGAGCTGTTTCGAGATCTTTGCTATTGTGAACAATGCTGCCATAAACATGGGGGTGCATTTCTTCTTTTGAAACAGTAATATGGTGTTCTTGGGATGTATTTCTAAAAATGAAATAGCTGGGTCAAAAGTCAGTTCAATTTTTAATTTTTTGAGGAATCTCCATACTGTTTTCCACAGTGGCTTCACCAATCAGCATTCCTACCAGCAGTGGCTGCACCAATCAGCATTCCTACCAGCATTGCAGGAGGGTTCCCTTTTCTCCATATCCTCGCCAGCACTTATTCTGTGTTGTTTTGTTGATGAGCACTGTTCTGAGTGGTGTGAAGTGATATCTCATTGTGGTTTTAATTTGCATTTCTCTAATAATTAGTGATGTTGAGCAGTTTTTTGTTCTCTGTAACTGGTTAAATAACCCCTTTGAGTATTTACTGCAGTGAGAATTTTGTAGTGATAAATCCCCTCAGCTTCTCTTTGTCTGGAAAAGTTATTATTTGTTCTTTATATTTGAAGAATAACTTTGATGGATATAGTATTTTTGGCTGGTAATGCCTCTCTTACCGTACTTTAAATGTTTGTGTCTATGACCTTCTGGTTTGTAGATTTTCTGCTAAGAAGTTCCATGATAAACTAATGTGTTTTTTTATATGTTGTTTTCTTTTTTCTTAACTGCATTAAGAATAATTTCTTAAGATTTCTCAGTAACTCTTACATTTTCCAGAGCAACAGACTCATCTTGTTTTTTCAGTTTTATTGCAATTTAAGGTAGACTGCAGTAAATAGTCTCTCAAAGCTTCCTGTGGAAAATTATTGATTACCACTATTATAATACCATTTTATGTAGTCATTCTTTCAGGTTTCTCTGTGAATTTATCCACCAAGAGCAAAATGGGGCTGTTGTGTAACATTGGGACAGTGCCAACCCTTTAGGCTCCAGGGTTTTGGGCTAACAGGATATACACTGCCTCCATGCAAAGGCTGCAAGTCATGGCCAGACAGCTGTGCCTTGCTCTAAACAGCATGTTCACAGAAATGCTAGGCAGGGTGTTGACCAACCTTTAATTCCCTATAAAAACTTGTATCTCTTAGGAACCAAAATGCAAAAGAAAAAACCATCAAAATAACAATTATGTATCAAACAGGGCTGTATGTAAATGCTTTGCTGTATTGAATTCCCCAGCTGGAATGTGAACTTCATGAAGACAGGATTCATGTCATATTTGTACTCACAACATCTGCCATGTAGCCCCAAAGGGAAAGAAACATTTTCTTCATGTAGGGCATCTTGATATGTGATGGAAATCAGGATGCTAAGTAGCTTTCCTAAGGATACAGAGCTATAAATCAAAAGAGGTGAAATTAGATCCAAGTGCTGTATGATTTCAAAGTCTGTCTGGCCTTTACATTAAAACAGAATTTTCCAAAGTAAAGTAACACGTAAAATTCAGGAGGCAAGAAATGTTTTTGGGTGGTAATGTTGAAACCTTTAAAATTTTAAGGGTATACATTTATTTTCATGCTTGTCAAAATGTAATTAACATGGTATACCTCTGATTTCATGCATATTTGAACTAAGATAAAGCAAAATGTACTTAAATAAAAAATGTTGGTCAATGATAAGAACAATGTTAGATAAACAATAATATAGGTGGTGAGGGATATGGTAAGTAGTCTATAGGTATCCTGTGAAAGACTTAAGTATGGGAAACAATATGTTATGATCTGATGCTTAACTGTTATTTTATTCCAAGTGACACAATTGTACTTTAACATATTTATCTTATGGTAATACATATTTAATCTAAGATATGTTGAGCTTCTCTTACATGCCAGACACTTAGCTGAGTACTGACATTGCAAAGGTTCACAAACAAGTTGTTTCCTCTTCCCCACCATTAAGCTTTCAATAAACACCTGTAAGAACTGAAACCAGCCACATCTATTGTGGATGGATTTTTTAAAATATTTTTTATTTATTCATTTTAGAGAGGAGAGAGAGAGAGAAAGAGAGAGAGAGAGAGAGAATGGGGGAGGAGCAGAAAACATCAACTCCCATATGTGACTTGACCAGGCAAATCCAGGGATTTGAACCTGTGACCTCAAGCATTTCCAGGTCAACCTTTTATCAACTCTGCCACCACAGGTCAGGGGGATGGATTTTTTTTTTTTAGTTGAAAGCTACAAACATTTCTGTCCACTAATTCTAACCATGTATTTTATATTTTCATTATGTTTGGATTACCCTTTATTGTGTGGATTCTTCCTTCCTTACATTAAAACAGTAATTTATTTTTTGTATTTTTCTGAAGTTGGAAACAGGGAGGCAGTCAGACAGACTCCTGCATGCATCCGAATGGGATCCACCTGGCATGCCCACCAGGGGGCGATGCTCTGCCCATCCGAGATGTTGCTCTGTTGCAACCAGAGCCATTCTAGCACCTGAGGCAGAGGCTATAGAGCCTTCTTCAGCACCCGGGGCCAACTTTGCTCCAATGGAGCCTTGGCTATGGAAGGGGAAGAGAGAGACAGAGAGGAGGGAGAGGGGGAAGGGTGGAGAAACAGATGGGCGCTTCTCCTGTGTGCACTGGCTGAGAACTAAACCCAGGAGTCCTGCACGCCAGGCCAACGCTCTACCACTGAGCCAACAGGCCAGGGCTAAAACAGTAATTTTGATATAAATTAATTTAGCTGTGCTGTTCATTCCAAGATCAATTATCAGTTCTAATTAAATGGAGTGTTTTCTCTTAACATTTGTGATATCATCTTAAAAATCTAAGATGCCCGACACTCAAATAGGTAAAATTGTGCTTTATAAAAGAAAAGATAATAAGGTACTTCAGTTTACTGTTAGTAAAATTTTATGTTAGTGTCTTAGTAACTAGGTATTTAGAATATCTGGAAGAAGAAAAATCTTTTATTATAAAATAGAACAGACTTTGTTTTTCTGCAATAGTTAACTTTTTTCCTTGTTTAAAATAATATGATTTTATGAGCTTATAATAACTGCTAGAAATAAAGAGGAGCACTGCATTTTGCAGTTCATTAAGTGTAGATTACATAAGAATTCCTGGTGAAGCATCTTCATTAAAAATGACAATTTGTTCTCTATCTTTTTAATATTATTTTCTCAAATATGTGTTTGTAAAATACATAACTACTCTTAAACTAATGAGCTTTTATTTTCATATCTAGCAACAATGGTAGTTCTGAAAAAATGTTTTGTGAAAGTAGCAATAGAGAAATTTATATACTGATAGCAGGAATTAGCATTTTGTATATTTCCTTGATTTTTTCTATAACTAGTTTTTATTTTCACCACATTATTTTCTCTATCATGTCTTAATCTAAAGATGTAGGAATATGAATTAATTTTGTTTTAGCTGGAGGACACTATTTAAATAATTTTATTTTTTTAATGGGGCGACATCAATAAATCAGGATACATATATTCAAAGATAACAAGTCCAGGTTATTTTGTCGTTCAATTATGTTGCCTACCCATCACCCAAAGTCAGATTGTCCTCTGTCACCTTCTATCTAGTTTTCTTTATGCCCCTCCCCCTCCCCCTTTCCCTCTCCTTTCCCCCCTCCCCCCGTAACCACCACACTCTTATCAATGTCTCTTATTTTCACTTTTATGTCCCACCTACATATGAAATAATGCAGTTCCTGGTTATTCCTGATTTACTTATTTCGCTTCGTATCATGTTATCAAGATCCCACCATTTTGCTGTAAATATTCCGATGTCATCATTTCTTATGGCTGAGTAGTATTCCATAGTGTATATGTGCCACATCTTCTTTATCCAGTCATCTATTGACAGGCTTTTTGGTTGTTTCCATGTCCTGGCCACTGTGAACAAAGCTGCAATAAACATGGGGCTGCATGTGTCTTTACGTATCAATGTTTCTGAGTTTTGGTGGTATATACCCAGTAGAGGGATTGCTGGGTCATAAGGTAATTCTATTTTCAGTTTTTTGAGGAACCACCATACTTTCTTCCATAATGGTTGTACTACTTTACATTCCCACCAATAGTGTATGAGGGTTCCTTTTTCTCCACAACCTCTCCAACATTTGCTATTACCTGACTTGCTAATAACAGCTAATCGAACAGGTGTGAGGTGGTATCTCATTGCCGTTTTGATTTGCATTTCTCTAATAGCTAAAGAAGATGAGCATCTTTTCATATATCTGTTGGCCATTTGTATTTCTTCCTGGGAGAAGTGTCTATTCATATCCTCTTCCCATTTTTTTATTGGATTGTTTGTTTGTTTGTTGTTGAGTTTTATGAGTTCTTTGTATATTTTGGATATTAGGCCCTTATCTGAGCTGTTGTTTGAAAATATCATTTCCCATTTAGTTGGCTTTCTGTTTATTTTGTTATCAGTTTCTCTTGCTGAGCAAAAACTTCTTAGTCTGATGTAGTCCCATTCATTAATTTTTGCCTTCACTTCTCTTGCCATTGGAGTCAAATTCATAAAATGCTCTTTAAAATCCAGGTCCATGAGTTGAGTACCTATGTCTTCTTCTATGTACTTAATTGTTTCAGGTCTTATGTTTAGATCTTTGATCCATTTTGAGTTAATTTTAGTACAGGGGGAGAAACTGTAGTCCAGTTTCATTCTTTTGCATGTGGCTTTCCTTTTTTCCCAGCACCATTTATTGAAGAGGCTTTCTTTTCTCCATTGTGTGTTGTTGGCCCCTTTATCAAAAATTATTTGACTATATATATGTGGTTTTATTTCTGGGTTTTCTATTCTGTTCCATTGGTCTGAGTGTCTATTTTTCTGCCAATACCATGCTGTTTTGATTGTCGTGGCCCTATAATAGAGTTTGAAGTCAGGTATTGTAATGCCCCCAGCTTCATTCTTTTTCTTTAGGATTTCTTTGGCTATTCGGGGTTTTTTTTAGTTCCATATAAATCTGATGATTTTTTGCTCTATTTCTTTAAAAAACGTCATTGGAAGTTTGATGGAAATTGCATTAAATTTGTATATTGCTTTGGATAATATAGCCATCTTGATTATATTTATACTTCCTAACCAAGAACTATGTATATTCTTTCATCTCATATCTTTTTCAATTTCCCTTAACAATATTTTATAGTTTTCATTATATAAGTCCTTTATATTCTTTGTTATGTTTATTCCTAAGTATTTTATTTTTTTTGTTGCAATCGTGAAGGGGATTATTCTTTTGAGTTTGTTCTCAAATGTTTCATTGTTGGCATATAGAAAGGCTATTGACTTCTGTATGTTAATTTTGTATCCTGTGACCTTACTGTATTGGCTTATTGTTTCTAGTAGTCTTTCTTTGGATTCTTTGCAGTTTTCGATGTATAGGATTATATCATCTGCAAAAAGTGATACCTTTACTTCTTTTCTGATATGGATGCCTTTTATTTCTTTGTCTTGTCTGATTGCTCTGGCTAGAACCTCTAGTACCACATTAAATAAGAGTGGAGAGAGTGGACAACCCTGTCTTGGTCCTGATTTAAGGGGGAAAGCCTTCAGTTTAGTGCCATTTAATATGATGTTAGCTGATGGTTTATTATATATGGGCTTTACCATGTTGAGATATTTTCCTTCTATACCCATTTTGTTGAGAGTCTTAAACATAAAATTGTGTTGTATTTTATCAAAAGCCTTTTCTGTGTCTATTGATAAGATCATGTGGTTTTTGTTCTTTGTTTTGTTAATATGGTGTATTATGTTAACCGTTTTACGTATGTTGAACCATCCTTGAGATTCTGGGATGAATCCCACTTGATCATGATGTATTATTTTTTTAATATGTTGTTGTATTCGATTTGCTAGTATTTTGTTTAGTATTTTAGCATCTGTATTCATTAGAGATATTGGTCTGTAGTTTTCTTTTTTTGTGCCATCCTTGCCTGGTTTTGGTATTAGGGTTATGTTGGCCTCATAAAATGTGTTTGGAAGTATTGCTTCTTCTTCAATTTTTTGGAAGATTTTGAGTAGAAAAGAACCAAGTCTTCTTTGAATGTTTGATAAAATTCTCTGGTATAGCCTGACTTTTATTTTTGGGGAGGATTTAAAGGATTTTTCTATTTCTTCTCTACTAATAGGTCTGTTTAGGCTTTCTGCTTCTTCTTTAGTCAGTCTAGGAAGGTTGTATTGTTCTAGGAATTTATCCATTTCTTCTAGGTTTTTGAATTTAGTGGCATAAAGTTTTTCATAGTATTCTACAATAATTCTTTGTATATCTACGGTGTCCGTGGTGATTTCTCCTCTTTCATTTTGGATTTTGTTTATATGAGTTCTTTATCTTTTTTCCTTGATAAGTCTTGCCAAGGGTTTGTCAATTTTGTTGATCTTTTCAAAGAAGCAGCTTCTTGTTCTATTAATTTTTTCTATAGTTTTTTTGTTCTCTATTTCGTTTATTTCTGCTCTGATTTTTATTATCTCCTTTCTTCAGCTGGTTTTGGGTTGTCTTTGTTCTTTTTTTTTTTTTAGTTCCTTAAGGTGTGAAGTTAAGTGGTTCACTTGGGCTCGCTGGAGAACACTTTAAACAAGGCTCTAGCTGTTTATGATATCTCCAGAGGGAAAGTGATTGAGTAATGATGGGACCCATGGTGGCTGATTCTTGGGCTAAAAACCAATTACTCCCACAGCTTCCCTAGAAGATTAGATATTTAGGACTGGAGGGGGTAGAAGGAAAAAGACAATTATTTTAAACAAATTAATATAGTTTAACGAACCTAGGTATATTTATTTGGGTCCAATGAAGAGACAGAACCAAGCAGATTTTGGAACTGTGAGGCAATAAATTGATAATTGCCATATTGGTTTTGGCTTTTACCACTTTTGTGGTGCTTAGTCTCTCTCCTTCTCCCATTCTCCCCTTATTCCAGCATATTTTGAATATAGAAGCAAAGATGAACCCATTAACAGAAAGATTACCATGGAAATAAGGTCATGTCACTCCTCTTTGCAAAATTTTTGAATGGCTCCCATCTTGTTCAAAGAGAAAGCTTAAATTCTTAATTCTAGTAACAACTAGTAACAATCAGTGTTTCCCCTTTAATTCTCTGACTCTCTGACTGCACCCTTTACTATTGTTCTGCTCTCATGTGCCACTCCAGCCACAATGGTACTCTTTTTCTTATGTTTTTTTTAATTAATTTAAATGGGGTGACATTGGTAAATCAGGGTACATATGTTCAGAGAAAATATCTCCAGGTCATTTTGACATTTGATTATGTTGCATACCCCTCACCCAAAGTCAAATTTTCTTCCATCACCTTCTATGTGGTTTTCTTTGTGCCCCTCCCCTTCCTCCACTCATTCCCTTTCCTTCCTCACCCACCCATAACTATGACACTCTTGTCCATATCTCTGAGTCTCATTTTTATGTCCATCTATGTATGAAATCATATAGTTCGTAGTTTTTTCTGATTTATTTATTTTAATCTGTATAATGTTGTCAAGGTCCATTTATGTTGTTGTAAATGATCTGATGTCATCATTTCTTATGACTGAGTAGTATTCCATAGTATATATGTACCAATATTTTTAATCCACTCATCCACTGATGGACACTTGGGCTGTTTCCAGGTATTTGCTACTGTGAACAATGCTGCCATAAACATGAGGGTGCATTTCTCTTTTTGGAGCAGTGCTATAGTGTTCTTGGGGTATATTCCTAAAAGTGGGATAGCTGGGTCAAAAGGCAGTTCAATTTTAAATTTTTTGAGAAATCTCCATACTGTTTTTTATAGTGGCTGTACCAGTCTGCATTTCCATCAGCAGTGCTGGAGAGATCCCTTTTTTCCACATCCTCGCCAGCACTTATTCTGTGTTGTTTTGTTGATGAGTGCCATTCTGACTGGTGTGAGGTGATATCTCATTGTGTTTTTAATTTGCATTTCTCTAATGATTAGTGATGTTCAGCATTTTTTCATATGCCTATTGACCATCTGTATATCTTCTTTGGAGACTTGTCTATTCATTACTTAGCCCATTTTTTGATTGAATTTTTTGTCTTTCTCATGTTAAGTTTTACAAGTTCTTTATAAATTTTGGTTATTAACCCCTTATCATATTGTCGAATAAGTTCTCCCATTGTGTAGTTTGTTTTTTCATTCTGTTCTTATTGTATTTAGCTGTGCAAAAGCTTTTTAGTTTGAAATAGTCCTGTTTGTTTATCCTGTCTTTTATTTTACTTGCTTGTGGAGATAAATTGTCAAATATATTGCTGCAAGAGATGTCAGAGAGCTTACTGTCTATGTTTTCTTCTAAGATGCTTATGGTTTCACGTCTTACATTTAAGTTTTTATCCACTTTGAGTTTATTTTAGTGATTGTTGTAAGTTAGTGGTCTACTTTCATTTTTTTGCAGGTAGGTATTTATTTTTCCCAACACTATTTATTAAAGAGACTGTCTTTACTCCATTGTATGCTCTTATCTCTTTTGTTAAATATCAGTTGTCCATAAAGCTGTGGGGTTTATTTCTGGGTTCTCTGTTCTGTTCCATTGATCTATATGCCTGTTCTTATGCCAGTACCAAGCTGTTTTGAGTACAATGGCCTTGTAGTATAACTTGATATCAGGAAGTGTGATGCCTCCCACTATATTCTTTCTGTTCAAGATTTCTGAGGCTATTTATATTTTTTCTTTGGTTCCATATAAATTTTTGGAACAAGTGTTCTATATCTTTGAAGTATGTCACTGGTATTTTAATGGGTATTGCATTGAATTTATAAATTGCTTGGGTAATATAGACATTTTAATGATGTTTATTCTTCCTGATCATGAACAAGGTATATGCTTCCAGTTGTTTGTATCTTTCTTGATTTCTTTTATTAATGTTTTATAATTTTCCCAGTACAAATCTTTATTCTCCTTGGTTAAATTTAATCCTAGGCACTTTATTTTTTTGGTTGCAATAGTGAAGTGGATTGTATCTTTAATTTCTCTTTCTGACAGTTTATTGTTGGTGTATAAAAATGCCTCTGATTTCTGAGTATTACTTTTATATCCTGCCACCTTGCTGAATTCGTTTATCAGGTCCAGTAATTTTTTGGCTGAGACTTTAGGGTTTTCTATATACAATATCATATCATCTGCAAATAATGATAGTTTTACTTCTTCTTTTCCAATTTGGATGCCTTTTATGTCTTCTTCTTGTCTGATTGCTATGGCTAGGACTTTCAGAACTATGTTAAATAAGAGTGGTGAAAGGGGGCACCCCTGCCTTGTTTCTGTTCTTAAGGGGATTGCTTTTAATTTTTCCCCATTGAGTACAATGTTGGCTATGGGTTTGTCATAGATGGCCTTTATCATGTTGAGGTATGTTCTCTGTATTCTCACTTTGCTGAGAGTTTTGATCATGAATGGGTGCTGGATTTCATCAAATGCTTTTTCTGCATCTATTGAAATTATCATCTGGTTTTTCTTCTTCCTTTTGTTTATGTGATGTATCACATTGATTTGCAAATATTGTACCAGGCTTACCTGCCCAGAATAAATCCCACTTGATCATGGTGTATGATTTTTTTTTATATATAATGTTGGATTCGGTTTGCTAATATTTTGTTGAAAATTTTAGTATCTATTTTCTTTGGGGATATTGGCCTATATTCTTCTTTCTTTGTGTTGTCTTTGCCTGGTTTTGGAATCAGAATTATGCTCACCTCATTAAAGGAGCTTGAATGTCTTCCTTCCTCTTGAATTTTTTGAAATAGCTTGAGAAGTATAGGAGTTAGTTTTTCTTTGAATATTTGGCAAAATTCACTTGTGAAGCCATCAGGCCCAGGACTTGTCTTTGTTGGGAATTTTTTGATAAGTGTTTTGATTTCATTTGTTGTAATTGGTCTGTTTATGTTTTCTGATTCTTCCAGATTGATTTTTAGAAGATTGTATATTTCATGGAATTTATCCATTTCATCTAGGTGGTCTAGTTTTTTGGCATACAGTTCTTTATAGTATTTTGTATTTCTTACAATATTTTGTATTTCTGTTGTGTCAGTTGTTATTTCTCCACTCTTATTTCTAATTTTATTTATTTGTGTCCTCTCTCTTTTTTTCTGGTGAGTCTAGTTAGAAGTTCATCGATCTTGTTTACCTTTTCAAAAATCCAGATCCTGCTTTCATTGATCCTCTATATTGTTTCTTTAGCTTTTATGTCATTTATTTTTGCTCTCATCTTTATTATTTTCTTTCTTCTACTACCTCTGGGTCTTTCTTTCTATTCTTTTTCTAATTCTTTTAGATTAAGGGTTAGGTTGTTTAACTGAGCTTTTTCAAGCTTCTTTAGGAATACCTGTAGTGCTATGAACTTCCTTTTCAGTACAGCTTTTGCTGTATCTCACAATTTTGAGTTGCTGTATGCTCATTATCATTTGTTTTTAGATTTTTTTATTTCTTCTTTGATCTCATTGTTAATCCATTCATTATTTACAACCTGCTATTTAGTTTCCATGTGTTTGAGAATTTTTGAGTTTTTCTGTTGCTGTTTATTTCTAGTTTCATGCCATTGTGATCAAAGAAAATGCTTGATATGATTTCAATCTTCTTAAATTTGTTGAGACCACTTTTTTCCTAACATGTGGTTTATCCTAGATATCATGAGCACTTGAAAGAATGTATATTCTGCTCCTTTAGGGTGATAAGTTCTGAAGATATCTATAAAACCTAGTTGATCTAGTGCAGTGGTTCTCAACCTGTGGGTCACGATCCCAGTGGGGGTCGAATGACCAAAACACAGGGGTTGCCTAAAGTCATCAGAAATACATATTTTATTTAAAAATGTATTGTATAATAAATATGTATTTCTAGTGTGTTCTTTAAGTCTGCTCTTCCTTTGTTAATTTTCTTTCTTGAGGATATTGAAATTTCCTACTATTATAGTATTGCTGTTGTTCTCACCCTTTATATCTATCAAAGTCTGCTTTATATATTTAGATGCACAATGTTATTCTTGCTTTTCCTCAGACCTGCCAGGTGCCCCTACTTCAGACCTTTGCAATTGGTATTTTGTCTCACTAGAGCATTCTTCCTAGCCATTGCACATGGCTTGTTCCTTCACTTTCTTTACTCAAATACCACCTTCTTAGTATGCTTTTTCTTGGAAAGTTTTTTTTCATATTGCATCTTGCTCATAACTCTTCATGTCCCTCTTGTAGGCTGATTTCCTTTTCTTACTCCACATGTGGAACTTTTTTCTTTATTTTTTTTAGCGAGACAGACACCTACAGGCACCCCAACCAGGATCCACCCAGCAACCCCGACTTCAGCCAATGCTTGAGTATTGAGCTATTTTAAGTGTCTGAGGCTGGCAATCTCGACTGAGTTATCTTCAGCACCCAGGGTTAATGCCAGAACCAATCAAGCCATTGACTGTGGGAAATAAAGAGAGAGAAAAGGGGAAGAGGCAGGGGTAGAGAAGCAGATGGTGGCTTCTTCTGTTTATCCTGACCGGGAATAAAACCCAGGACATTTACATGCAGGGACAATGCTCTATCCACTGAGCCACTAGCCAGGGCTGGACTTCTATATCCACATAATCAGCTATGCCAGGGTTATACTGATACCTTTTTGTAGGACGATTGTACAGATTATATATATATGATTTCTATATATTTATATGTAAAAACTATATATATATATTTAGAAAATATATAAGGAATATGATTTGTCTATCAATTATCTATCTGTCTATTTATCTATCTATCCATCTATGTACAGTATAAGTTCTGATACATGATCTATAGATAACTCAGGAAATATTAGCTACATATAGCCAACAAACCCTAACAAGGATGACCTATGAAAAACTGTGGGTGATCTTTGGCACCCTTTATGCTTAACATAAAGGCAAGACTAATCCTAAAATAAAGCTGGACAAGTGGGCACCTTTTTTCATACTCAAATATAGACTGTCAAGACTTAAAACTTCTCATGTCAAGAGAAAGCAAGACAGATAAAAAGAGAAATATATCAAGGGAAATAAATAAATAAATAATATAGCCTTCTGGCCAGACATTGCCAAAGAATACACACCACCATCAGTTGGCTAGGATAGAATATTGTTATATTCTAACTACAAGGCTTGGCAGAAGGGTATACAAAAGTTCTGACAACATTATATCACAAGCATCCATTTGAGATGTCCCCAAGTGCAGGACACACACCATGCCTCTTTAGGCACCTACTTCACCCTGATTAGGTCTTTGCTCTATTGCCATTTATCCACATGAGAGATTTTAGGCATTTGAAATCCCTTTCTCTTCCTCTTCTTCCTCTGTTAATTTCTAATATCAGAGTTACTTACTCATGTTACCTTCATTTTATTCCCATTGTTTCAGATTGTCTCAAAATTCCTCAGTTGAACTATTGTACTAATATCCTAACATGTTTTCTCAACTCCCTAATCTAATGTTAACACTGTTGCCAGTAATCTTGAATGATATTATGCATTGATAATTTATTGTATTTAATACATGACTTTAGGTAGTTTACTTTTATTATTTATTTAATTCTCTTCACAGCATTTTGAGCAAAGGACTAGTAATAGTACATATTGAAAGTGCAGAAGCAATTTTAGAGAGATTAAATAAATTATTCTGGGTCTTTCAGCTAAAGACTGGCAAAATTAAGTCCCATTATTTTTGTATCATCACAGACCAGACTCTCATCCATATTTTTATAACACAAATCCCTTTGTTATATATGATATAATTTTTAAATTTCAGCATTCAAAGATCTACATAATGTAACCCTACTCTACTTCTTAGTATTTATCCCCCATCTAATCATCTATAAAAATTTATGCTCCAAGTTAACCAGGTAACTGCTTTTCACCCTATATCCTAAAGATGATGATGACCCTATAACTTTGCACATGCTTCTTTCTGCTTAGAGTGCACATGTTTCTATCTTGGTCCATCAAAAATCTTATACTTTTTCAGGTTCAGGTTAATTGCAATTTTTTTTTCACAAAACCTTCCTCAAAACCTCTTTGGCATACTTTAGCATTTTTCCCTTCATACTCTGCAATTTTTCTAACATAGTACTTTTTAAATTTTACTTTCCACCATTCTATTACAGTGTTTTATATATTTGCCTCCTCCCTCCAGACCAAAATTTGGTTTTGGGCATGGATTATATCTGATTTATCACCTATCATAGTGTCTGGTACATATAGTTTTATAAAAAATGTCTGTTGAATGTGAAATAAATATTAGACTAATCTAAGGCAGTAGTACTCCAAGTTATTAGGCTAATCCCTACCTGCCAAGGCTTCTCATTTTTCTTTAAATTGTATTTAGAAAATTAAAACAAACAGGGTGACATTGATCATTAAGAGTACATAGGTTTCAGGTAAACATTTTTTTTTTCAGAGACAGAGAGAGAGTCAGAGAGAAGAATATTTAGGGACAGATAGAAATGGAGAGAGATGAGAAGCATCAATCATCAGTTTTTTGTTGTGACACCTTAGTTGTTCAATACTGCTTTCTCGTATGTGTCTTGACTGTGGGCCTTCAGCAGACCAAGTAACCCCATGCTCAAGCCAGTGGCCTTGGGTCCAAGATGGTGAGCTTTGCTCAAACCAGATTAGCCTGCGCTCAAGCTGGCAACCTCAGGATTTCTAGCCTGGGTCCTCCACATCCTGCTCTGATGCTCTATCCACTGTGCCACCTCCTGGTCAGGCCAGGTAAACATTTCTATAACATTTAAATTGTTGATTATATTGTATACCCATCACTCAAGATAAATCATTTTTCATCACCCCATATTGGCTCCTCTTTTTTATAATTTTAATTTATTGTGTTTACATGGCTTCAAGTGTCCCACTGAATATAACTTCCTCACCTTCCACTTTTGTGTCCCTTTTTATATTTCCTTTGGTAACCTCCTCCTATTTTCTTACCCCCTTCCCTCTAGGATTTGCTATCCTTATCTCCAGGTCCATCCATGCTGTCACAAAAGGTAAATTTTTCTTTTTCTTTTTCACAGCACATAGTATTCTATTATGCATATGTACCACTGCTTTTTAATCCACTTGTCTATTGACAGACACTTGGGCTGTTTCCCGATCGTGGCTATTGTAAACAATGCAGCTATAAACACGGGGTTGCATATCTTCTTTTGAATCAGTGATTTGGTATTCTTAGGATATATTCTTAAAAATGGGATAGATGGCTTAAAAGGCAGTTACATTTTTAATTTTTTGGAAAAAAAAAGCCATACTGTTTTCCACAGTGGCTGCACAAGTCTGCATTTCCACCAGCAGTGCAGGCGGGTTCCCTTTTCTCCACACCCTCGCCAGTACTCATGTGTGTTGTTTTGTTAATGAGTGCCATTCTGACGGGTGAGAGGCGGTATCTCATTGTGGTTTTCATTTTTATTTCTCTGGTGATTAATGATATTGAACAATGTTTCATATGCCTATCGGCCATCTGTATGATCCCTTTGGAGAAGTGTTTATTCAGTTCTTTTGCCTATTTTTTTATTTGATTGGTTACCATCCTGCTGTTGAGTTTTAGAAATACTTTATAGATTTTGGTTATTAACCCCTTATCAGATGTATGGGCGAATATGTTCTCTCATTGTGTAGGCTGTCTTTTTCTTTTGTTCATGGTGTCTTTTCCTGTGGAAATCTTTTTAGTTTGATATAGTCCCATGTGTTCATTCTGTCCTTTATTTCAATTGCCTATAGAGATAAATCTGCAAAAATATTGCTACAAGAGATATCAGAGAGTTTACAACCCATGTTTTCTTCCAAGATTTTTTGTTTTTGTGACTTAAATTTAAGTCTTTTATCTATTTTGAGTTTATTTTTGGGAATGGTTTAAGTTGATGGTCTAGTTTCACTTTTTAGCATGTACCTGTCCAATTTTTTCAACACCATTTATTAAAGAGACTGTCTTACCAACATTGTCAAATATCAATTGACCATAAAGACATGATTTTATTTCTGGGTTCTCTATTCTGTTCTATTGATCTGTATGCCTGTTCTTATGCCAGTACCAAGCTGTTTTGAGTAAAATGGACTTGTAGTATAACTTGATATCAGGGAGTGTGATACCTCTCACTTTATACTTCATTCTCAAGATTGCTGAGGCTATTGTTTTTTGTTTGTTTGTTTGTTTTTTGTTTTTGGTTCCATATAAATTCTTGGAATATTTGTTCTATAGCTTTAAAGTATGCCATTGGTATTTGAATGGAAATTACATTAAATCTATAGATTGCTTTGGGTAATATATACATTTTGATGATGTTTATTCTTCCTATTCCCAAACACAGTATATGTTTACACTTGTTTGTATCTTTTTAAATTTCTCTTATCAATGTTTTATAATTGTGTGAGTACAAGTCCTTTACCTTTTTGATTAAATTTACACCTAGGTACTTTATTTATTTATTTATTTTTTTGGCTGCCATAGAGAAGGTGATTGTTTCCTTAATTTTTCTTTCAGAAAGTTTATTGTCAGTGTATAAAAATGCCACCAATTTTTGAATATTAATTTTAATTCCTGCCAACTTGCCAAATTCATTTATTAGGTCTAGCAAATTTTTGACTGAGATTTTAGGGTTTTCTATGTGCAGTATTGTATCATCAGCAAATAATGATACTTTTACCTCTTCTTTTCCATTTTGGATGCCTTTTATTTCTTCTTCTTGTCTAATTGCTGTGGCTAAGACTTCCAAAACTATGCTGAATAACAGTAGTAAAAGGAGGCACCCCTGCCTTGTTCCTGATCTTAGGGGGATTGCTTTAAAGTTTTATGCATTGGTAATGATGTTGGCCATGTGCTTGTCATAAATGGCCTTTATTATGTTGCAGTATGCTCCCTGTATTCCTACTTTGCTGAGAGTTTTGTTTATTAATGGGTGCTGGATTTTGTCAAATTATTTTCTGCATCTATTAATATTATCACGTGATTTTTATTCTTCCTTTTTTATGTGATGAATCACATTGATTGATTTGCGAGTATTGTATCAGTCTTACCTCCCTGGAATAAATACAAATTGAGCATGATGTATGATTTTTTTTTCTGTATTGCTGGATCTATTTTGCTAATATTTTGTTGAGAATTATAGCATATAAGTTTATAAGGAACAACTTCTTATAATTTGCTTTCTTTGTAGTGTTTTTACTAGATTTTGAAGTGAGGATTATGCTTGCTTCATAAAAGGACCTTGGAACTCTCTCCTCTTCTTAATTTTTTTAAAAATAACTTGAGAAGTCTAGGTGTTAGTTCTTTTTTAAATATTTGATAAAATTTGCCTGTGTAGCCATCTGGTCCAGGACCTTTTTTTTTTTTGCTGGAAATTTTTGGATAACTGTTTCAATTTAATTTGTTATAATTAGTCTGTTTAGGTTTTCTAATTCTGCCATATTGAGTTTTGGATGATTATATGTTTCTAGGAATTTATTAATTTTACCTAGATTTTTCAATCATTTTGGCATACATATTTTTATAGTACTTTGTTACAATCCTTTTTATTTTTACAATGTCAGTTTTCACTTCTCCACTTTCATTTTTATTTTTATTTGTTTAATTTCTGTCTCTTTTTTTTTATGAATCTGGTCAAAGTTCATCAATCTTATTTACCTTTTCAAAGAACCAGCTCTTGGTTTAAATGATCTTCCATATTGTTTTTCTAGCCTCTATGTCATTTATTTCTGCTCTGATCTTTATTATTTCCTTCCTTCTACTTCTTCTGGGTTTTATTTGTTTTTTTCTATTTTTTTAGATGTATGTTTAAGTTGTTTAATTGAGCTTTTTCTTGCTTCTTAAGATATGCTTGTAATGCTATGAAATCCCTCTCAAGACTGCTTTTGCTGTGTCTTAAAAATTTTGATTTCTTGTATGTTCATTTTCATTTGTTTCAAGAAAATTTTTTATTTCTTCCTTGATCTCATTGTTAACCCATTTATTATTTAATAACATGCTATTTAGCCTCCAAGTGTTTGAATGTTTTTTAGTTTTTGTATTGTAGTTGATTTCTCGTTTCATGCCATTGTGATCAGGGAAGATGCTTGATATGATTTCAATCTTAAATTTATTGAAACTCATTTTGTGTCCTAACATGTGGTCTATCCTAGAAAATGTAAAATGAGCACTTGAAAAGAATGTATATTCTGCTGCTTTGGTAGAAAATGTTCTGAAAATATCTATTAAATCCAGTTGATGTAGTATGTCATTAAATCTTCTGTTTCTTTGTTAATTTTCTGTTTGAAGTATCTATACATTGATGTTAGTGGGTTATTATAATTTCCTGCAATTATTGTATTGCTGTTGATTTCACCCTTTATGTACATCAAAATATGCTTTATATATTGAGGTATTCTTATATTAGATGCATAGATATTTACAATGTTTATATCCTCCTGTTGGATTGCTCCATTATCATTATGTTGTGACCTTCTTTATCCCTTATTATATCATTGTTTAAAAGTCAATTTTGTTAGAATTAAGTATTGCTACCCTAGCTTTTTATTCATTTCCATTTCTGTGAAATACTATTTTACATCCCTTCACTTTCAGTCTATGTGTATCTTGTTTTGAAGTGGGTATCTTGGAGATAGTATATGTAAAGTTCCATTATTTTTATCCACACAGCTACCCTAAGTCTTTTGATTGGAGCATTTAATCTATTTGCATTTAAGGTTATTATTTATATGTAGTTGTTTATTGCCATTTTATTCTTTAAATATACAATGCTTTTTTTCTAGATTTTTTTTCTTCGCTCTTTTTACAGCAGACCCCTTAACATTTCTTGCAGTATTGATTTGGGTATAATGAATTCCTTGAGTTGTTTTTTGTTTGAGAAACTTTTTACTTCTCCTTCTATTTTAAACAATAGCCTTGCTGGATAAAAAAGTCTTGGGTGTAGGTTCTTGCTTTGCATCACTTTGAATATTTCTTGCCAATAACTTCTGGCCTCAAGTGTTTCTGTTGAGATGTCAGATATCATCCTACCGGGGGCTCCTCTGTAGGTAATTAACTGCTTTTTTGTTGCAGATTTTAGTATTCTTTCTTTGTCTCTTAACTTTGGCAGTTTATGATATGTCTTGGTGAAAGTCTTCTTGGGTTCCTCTTTAATGGGACTCTCTGTGCTTCTTGAACTTGTGTGACTTTTTCCTTCATCAATTTTGGGAAGTTTTCAGCTTTGATTTTTACAAACAGGTTCTTTAACCCTTGTTTGTTCTCTTCTCCTTCAGGAACCCCTATAATGTGGATGTTGTTTCTCTTCATGTTACCAGAGAGGTCTCTTAGAGTTTCCTCAGACTATTTGAGCTTTCTTTCTTTTTGCTGCTCTGCTTCTGTGTTTTCATTTATCTTGTCTTCCAAATTGCTGATTTGATCCTCTGCTTCATCCAGTCTGCTATTAGTTACTTCAAGTGCAGTTTTTCATTTCTGATATTGTATTTGTCATTCCTGACTGTTTTTTTTTTAATTTCAGCATCCTTTCTGATGCTTGCTTTCTCCTTATTTAGGTGCTCATTATGTTTATTCATTCTTGCTCTAAGATCCTTGAGCATTCTACAAACCATTGTGTTAAACTCTGCATCTTGTATTTTGATTACTTCCATTTCATTCAGTTCTTTTTCTGGAGATTCCTCTTGTTCATTCATTTGAGTCATATATCTTTGTCTGACCATTTTGTCTGTGTATTACATAGTGCTGTCTGACTTTGAAATTTTTGTGGGGTCTTTATGAAGCATATGGGGTTATTGGTGCTGTCCTTCAGGAACATTTTATTCTTTGTTCTAGAAATACTTCTTGGTGGTATTATTTTCCCTCTTGTTGTATGTGAGTATTAAATGCAGTTGGTCCTTTTTTGGGTAAAAATATCCATTCAGACTGACTGGCTCTAAAGGTCAACTTTGACCATGTGTATTACATACTGTGCAATGTCTGTCCTGTTGGGTGTATTTATTTTCCACAATGTCTAGTGTTTGCTAGACTCCACCATTGTGTGTGCTGCTTGTGTAGGTACTTGCATCTAGGTTTGGTGCTGTTTGCGACCCACTACCAGTAGTGTTGGCTCCAGTTTTTCTTGAGTTGGCATCAGCTGTTGTTTGTACTCCTGTCTGGGCTACCAGTTGGCAGCTACTGCACTTTTCACTGTTTGTGTCTGCCTTTTTTGTACCTGGGAAATGTGGGAGGGGCCAACCTTTGTATAAGGGTCAGCTTCCACTTGCTTAGAGATAATAGCAGCTCCATAAAAGCCCAAAGATCTTTAAGATTTGTCTCAACTTTTCAGCTGCTTCTCCTCCTCTTGCAGCTGGCTGGTTTTTTTCACAGAGTCTTCTGTAGTAAGACTGTAGTGTTTGGGCTCAGATTGGCCTCACCCAACCAACTGTTCTACAGGTTGCATGCTTGGTGGGTTAAGGCAGCAGATTTTGTAAATACAATGTTTGTGGCCCCTACTCCAGAGCTTCATCCTTCAACCACTGCTGTATATTGAAATTTTATTTCTCCCCAACAAGTTGAGCAGCAGGTTCAGACCAAGTGTTGCTAACAGTCTCCTCTGCAGAAGTTCTTTCAGCTTGTGAGACTTCTATCTCAGGAAAAAAGACTGAGAGAGTCCTCTCCTGGGGTTCACTGTGCCTCTCCCAAAGGTGGCTAAGCCAGATAGAAGGACCAGGTCCAACATTTGACTCATAGAGACCCGCACATTAAATATTTATGCTCCAAGTCTCTCTCCTTCCCCCTGTGGAATTTAACCAAGAAGGACAGAATATGCAGTGCCCAGCCTGGCTGACTGTGAAGCTTCACCCTAACCAATGCGCTTGAACTGCTTTGCTGGTGCTGATCACAGAGAGTAGAACTCGTCTCAGCTGAACCATGTGTGAGGAGCTTTTTCTTAGGATACCTCACTAGTAAGGATTGTTAGGTCCTGAACTGATGCTTTGTGCAGCTGGCCCCTGTATGTGTCATCCCT
Source organism: Saccopteryx bilineata (assembly GCF_036850765.1). NCBI lineage: Eukaryota > Metazoa > Chordata > Mammalia > Chiroptera > Emballonuridae > Saccopteryx > Saccopteryx bilineata. The sequence goes on along the minus strand of NC_089502.1, from coordinate 84,225,359 downwards.
GAGCCTACCTTGCAGGAGCCCAGAGCAGACCAGTGGAGACACTTCCTATGACTGGTCCACAGCAACATTCTTGGAAATTCAGAGTTTATTGCTGCCCTCTAGGCCCAGGTGTACATGGAAATACCAAGCTGCACTCCTAGGCTGATTTTATTCATTCTGGTACTGGGGAAAAGTCCACTCAAATGGCCAAGTTTCCCTTAGTTTTACCTCTTGAAGACTTTCTGCTGGAAGCTTGTTGGGTGGAGCTGCTGAAAAAACCTCTGCTGGAGTCTAGAGTCTGCAGCAATTCAGGGCTTATAAAGGTTGATCTGTGGCTCTACCCCTTGGCCTGAGAGTCAGTCTGTTCAGATATTTTTCACAGACATGAGTAGGATGTAGCCTCAGGAGTCCAATAGGTGTGACCTCTGAGACCTAGAGGTGTGGTCTGCCCACTCTTCTGACTCAGAATAGTATGCGGAAAAGCTTCAATCTCAAAACCAGAAAACTGATTTTAAGATTGGTTACTGATTTGTCCCCTGCTTCCTGGCCTCTCTTAATGACCCACTGCCATGACTGAAGTAGGAGAGATTCCCAAGGATGTAGCAGTTACTTCTCCCCAGGCTGATGTTATTCAAAGGGGATTGCTCTACCCATGAAATATGGCAACCACAGTCCTGGAGAATGACTCAGCACAGGTGTTCTAGTGGCCATTCCCCACAGTGTCTCTTTCTGGTCCTCCAAATTTACACTCTCTTCACTCAACTCCAATCCTCACAGGTGTCCCCTGCCAGAGCTCCAGGTAAGTGGCTGTGAGTGATGCTTTCTGAATGGGTCCTTTAAAATAGAGTTTGCATCCGAGAGCACTGTCTCTTTCTTGCAGACAGAACCCTGGCTTTTTTTCATAGCTAAATGCTTCCTGGGTACCTCTTCTAGGCTCTGGGGATCCAGATTAGGGCTCCAGGCCTGTGCTTTAGGACCCACACCTCTCAGGGTGAAGCTCCCTGCTGTGAGAGTCCCTTCGGACCTTAAGCCACTGCATGCTCCTGGGAGCAGGACAGCCCTTTCCACATCTCCACCTTCTTTACCAATCTCAGTGTGGCTTCTTCTGTAATCCTTGGTTATAGACTTCTCTTAGTTTACTCCAAAGTTGTTTTTTCAAGATAATTGTTTTTAAATAAAGCTGTAATACAATTTGGTTCTGGGAAGTGTCAGTTAGAATGCCTGTCTACTCCATCCTGGTCTCTTTTCTTCCTAGAAAATTAAATTTGATGGTGAAATTGATCAAAAAGAGTAGATAGGTTTCAAGGAAACAACTCAAAAACATTTGCACAATCGATTATGTTGTATACCCATCACCCAAAGTCATATCATATTTTATCACCTTATATTTATGCCTCTTTACACCCTGCCCCTCTGCTCTACCTTTTTGCCATATCCCCCACCTCCTTGTAACCACTGCACTCTTACCTATGTCCATTAGTCTCAATTTTGTATCCCACTTATGTGTAAAATCAGTTTTTAGCTTTTTTTAATTTACCTATTTCACTCAGTATAATGTTTTCAAGGTCCAACCATATTGTTGTAAATGATACTATGTCATCATTTCTTATGGTTAAATAGTATTCCATTGTATATATGTACCACTTTTTCTTTATTCATTTCTCTATTGAGGAGCAATTTGGTTGTTTCTGTGTCTTTGCCACTGTGAACAATGCTCTGATGAACGTAGTAGTGCATGCATATTTATGTACCAATGTTTTAGAGTTTGGGGATTATATACCCAGTAAAGGGATTTCTGGGTCATATGGTAGCTTTATTCTTGATTTTTTGAGGAACCATCCTACTTTTTTTCAGAATGGCTCTAATAATTAATATTCCCAGTAGCAGTTAGTGAAGGTTTCTTTTCCTCCACAGCCTCTCCAACACTTGTTATTACATATCTTGTTGATAATAGCCAATCTAACAGGTGTGAGGTGACATCTCATTGTAGTTTTGATTTGCATTTCTTGAATAGCTAGCAAAAATAAACATTTTTTATATGTGTGGTGGCTATTGTATGTATTTTTGGAAAAAGTGTCTGTTCATGTCTTCACCCCAATTTTTAATTGGATTGTTTGCTTGTTTGTCACTTAGCTTTGTGAGTTCTTTATATATTTTGGATAATAACAACTTATCAGAGGTGTTGTTTGCAAATATCATCTCCTATTTAGTTGGCTACCTATTTGTTCTGTTGTCAGTATCTTTTTCTCTGCAGAAGCTTTTAAGTTTGATAGAATCGGCCCTGGCCAGTTGGCTCAGTGGTAGAGCGTTGGCCTGGCATGTGGGGGACCTGGGTTCAATTCCCAGCCAGGGCACATAGGAGAAGCGCCCATTTGCTTCTGCACCCCACTCCCTCCTTCCTCTCTGTCTCTCTCTTCCCTTCCCGCAGTCAAGGCTCCATCGGAGCAAAAATGACCCGGGCACTGGGGATGGCTCCTTGGCCGCTGCCCCAGGCGCTAGAGTGGCTCTGGTCACGGCAGAGCAATGCCCCGGAGGGGCAGAGCATCGCCCCCCAGTGGGCAGAGCGTTGCCCCTGATGGGCGTGCCGGGTGGATCCCGGTTGGGCGTATGCGGGAGTCTGTCTGACTGTCTCTCCCCATTTCCAGCTTCAGAAAAGTACAAAAAAATTTTTTAATAGAATCCCATTCATTTATTTTTGCCTTTACTTCCATTGCCTTTTAGGTTGAATTCATACATTTTTATCTATAGTCAAAATCTATGAGTTTAGTACCTATACTTTTTTATATAATTTATTGTTTCATAAACTTATGTTTATGTTTTTGATCCATTTTGAATTAATTTTTGTGTAGGGGAAAAACTTTAGTCAAGTATCATTCTTTTGCATGTGGCTTTTCATTTTTCCCAGCACTATTTATTGAAGAGGCTTTCTTTTCTCCATTGTGTTTTTGATTCCTTTGTCAAAGATTATTTTTTCATATATATATGGTTTTATTTCTGGGCTCTTGATTATGTTCCATAGTCTGTATCTATTTTTCTGTCAATACCATACTGTTGTGTTTTTTTATATCATGGCTCTGTGGTATAATTTGAAGTCAGGTATTGTAATACCTATAGCTTCATTCTTTTTCCTCAGTATTGCTTTGGCTATTTTGGTTGTTTTTTTTTTATGGTTTCATGCAAACCGGGTAACTTTTTTGGTTACATTTCATTAAAAAATAATATTAGAATTTTGACATGAATTGCAGTAAATTTGTATATTGCTTTAGGTAATATGATTATTTTACCTATGTTGATTATTCCAATCTGTGAACAGGAGTATTTTTACATTCACTTTGTTTTGCAATTTTCTTTAATAAAGTTTTGTATTTTTCAGTATATAGATTTTTTACCTTCTTTGTTAAGTTTACTCCTAGGCATTTTATTTTTCTTTTGTTGTCATTGTAACTATAAAAAGGGTTATTTTTTAGTTCATTTTCTGAAGTTTTATTTTTCGATTATATAAAAACAATAGACACCTGTATATTGATTTTTTTGTCCTGTTATCTTACTGTGTTTGCTTATTGTTTGCTTATACTTTTTCTCTTTTTTATATCAAGAGAAAGGTAGGGATGCAGAGAGATAGACACCTGTATGTGCCCCAACTGGGATTCACCTGGCAACCCCCTGTCTGGGGTTAAGCTCTGCTCATCTGTGGCTGCTGCTCTGGTGTTCTGCAACTGAACTATTTTAGTACCTGAAGCAGATCATGAAGTCATATTCTGTTCCTAAGGCTAACATGCTCATTTGAGTCATGGCTGCAGGAGTGAACAAGAGAGAGAGAGAGAGAAAAGAAGAAGAAGAAGAAGAAGAAGAAGAAGAAGAAGAAGAAGAAGAAGAAGAAGAAGAAGAAAAGAGGATCAGGGCAGGAGAAGCAAATTTTTGCTTATCCTGTGTGCCCTGACTGGGAATCAAACCCAGAACTTGCCAGGCAGATATTCTATCTCTGATACAACCAGCCAGGGCTTCTATTAGTGTTTCTGTGGAGTCTTTGTAGTTTCTAGTATACAGGATCATGTCATCTGCAAAAAATGAAACCCCTTTTTTTCTAGTATGAATGCCTTTTATTTCATTTTCTTGTCTTATTGTTATGGCTAAAACTTCCAGCACTAGGATGAATAGGAATAGAGAGAGTGGACAGCCTTGTTTTGTTACTGATTTTAGCCAAAAAGCTTTCAGTTTTTCACCATTTCATATGATATTAGCTCATGGTTTTTTATATATGGCCTTCATTGTGATGACATCTTTTACTTCTTCACCCATTTTACTGAGTATTTGAAACATAAAGTCATGTTGTATCTCGTTGATTACCTTCTCTGATTGTATTGATAGGATCATAAGATTTTTGTTTTTTTGTTGATATGGTGAATTATGTTAATTGATCTTCATATGTTGAGCCATCCTTGTGACCCTAACAGTGGTCAGCAAACTTATTAGTCAACAGAGCCAAATATCAACAGTACAACAATTGAAATATTTTTTGAGAGACAATTTTTTAAAACTTAAACTATATAGGTAGGTGCATTTCTTATTGAGGTAGCACGTGCACATGGAATTTTGTGGAAGAGCCACACTCAAGGGGTCAAAGAGTCGCATGAGATTTTGCTGACCACGGCCCTAGAATAAACCCCACTTGATTATGATGTATTGTTTTTAATGTGTTGTTTTATTTAATTTGCTAACATTTTGTTTAGGATTTTTGCATCTGTATTTATTTGAGATATTGGTCTGTAGTTTTCCTTTTTGTGTGTTGTCTTTGCCAGGTTTTAATATGAGGGATATGTGGGTCTCATAAAATGTCTTAGAAAGTATTGCTTGTTCTTCAATGTTTGGAAGACTTGAGAAGAACAAGGACCAAATCTTTCATGAATGCTTGGCAGAATTCACTGCTTTTGTCATTTGGTTGTGGACATTTATTTTTGGGAAAGTTTTTGGTAGTTGACTATTTTATCTCCATTTATGGGCCTATTTAGGCTTTCCACTTCTTTATGACTCAGTCTAAAAAGATTATATAGTTTTAGAAATTTATCTATTTTCTCTAGGTTGATGAATTTTATGGCATATAATGTTTCATAGTACTCTAAGATGATCTTTGTGTACCTATGAAGTCTTTGGTAAACTCTCCGTTTTCATTTTGGATTTTGTTTACATTATTCTTTCCTCTCTTTTCCTTAGTGAATTTAGGCAGTGGTTTGTTGATTTTAGTAGTCTTTTCAAAGAAACAATTCTTTTATTTGTTTACTTTTTCTGTAGTTTTTTTGTGCTTTATTTTATTTAGTTCTGTTCTAATTTTTGCTATTATTTTTCTTCTACTGACTTTGCATTGTCTTTTTTTTCTAGTTCCTTAAGATGTGATAAGTTATATACTTGGGAACTCTCTTGTTTCTTGATATAAGTTTGTAATAATATAAAATTCCCTCTTGTTACTGTTTTTGCTGCATCTTGGAAATTTTTATATGCCATGTTGTCATTTTCATTTGTCTATCTATATCTTTTGATCTCTGAGTTTTTTTTTCTTCTTTAACCCAGTCATTTTTAAGGAATGTGGTGTTTAATTTTTACATTTTTGTGTGTTTCTTAACTTTCTCTTTGCAGTTGAATTCTATTTTCAAAGCCTTATGATCAGAAAATATGCTCAGTATAATTCCAATTTTCCAGAATTTGTTGATGTTAGTTTTGAGGCCCAACTCATAGTCTATTTTTGCACACTGGAGAAGTATATAATATTTTGGCATGAAATATCCTGTAAATGACTATTATCTACATTTTATTTAGTGTGTCATTTAAGGCCAATTTTTTTTATTGATTTTCTGTTTGATTAATCTTTGTAAACCCATCAATGGTGTGTTGACATATCCAATGATTGTGTTCTTGTCTGTTTCTATTTTGATATCAGTTAGTATAGGTGTTTTATATTTTTGTGCTCTTTAGTTTGGTGTATATCTATCAAGAAGAGTTATGTCTTCTTGATACAATGTACTCTTTTTCATTTGAAATGTTTATCTTTGTCTCTGGTTAACTTTGTTGTCTTGAAGTCTACGTTGTCAGATATAAGTATAGCTACACCTGCTTTTCTTGGATGTTATTTGCTTGGAGAACTCTTTGCAACCTTTCACTTTGAGTCTACGTTTGTCTCTGCAACTTAAGTGTGTGTCTTGAAGGCAGCACAGAGCTGGGTTTGGCTTTTTGATCCAATCTGCTATTCTGTGCCTCTTTATTGGTGATTTCAGTCCATTTACATTTAGGGCAATTATTGACACAAGGACTTTTTTATAACTTTTTTATGTTTTGTTTTCTGGTAGCTCTGTGTATCTTTTGGTTCTTTCTTTTTGTCTTTATTTTGTGGCATTCCATACTTCTATCCCCTGTTCTTTTTTTCTTGTTTTTTTAAGCTGTGTGTATCAGTAGTGGCTTTTTCATACTTGTTTACCACTAGTTTTTTAAGAGAAAACTTGTCATATGTACAAGAGTCTTTTGTCTTATGATTCTTCTGCACTCCATCCTCCTTTGTTAATGCAGATTTTTTATCCTCTCCCCTTTTATATTTTGTTCTCACAGATTATCTTGATTTTAATGTGCTCCCTTTGGAGCTTATCCTTATAGTTTTGATTTGTTTTGTTATTTGTGTCTGGTTGAACAACTCCCTGGAGTATTTCCTGCAGTGGGTGTTTTCTGGTGGTACATTTTCTCAGCATATGTATCTCAGCAGTTTTTATTTTTCCTTCATAGTTAAAAGGTAACTTTGATGAATATATTATTCTTGGCCAATAATTTCTCTCTTTGAGTACTTTGAATATTTGGGTCCACTGTCTTATGGCTTGTAATTTTTTTTGTGTGGCAGAGACAAAGAGAGTCAAAGAGAGGAACAGATAGGGACAGACAGACAGGAAGGAAGAAATGAGAAACATCAATTCTTTGTTGCAGTTCCTTAGTTGTCCGTTGATTGATTTCTCATATGTGCCTTGACCGAGGGACTACAGCACACCTAGTGACTCCTTGCTTGAGCCAGTGAAATTAGGCTCAAGCTGGTGAGCCTTGCTCAAACCTGATGAATGTGTGCTCAAGCTGGCAACCTCACAGTCTTGAACCCAGCTCCTTCGTGTCGCATTCCAACACTCTATCCACTGCACCACAGCCTGGTCAGGTGGCTTGTAAATTTTATTCTGAAAATTCTGATGATAACTTAATGGGCTTTTCTTTATAATATATTCTTCTTTTCCTTAGCTTCCTTGAGAATTCTTGATTTTTTATTAATTATTTATAATTTTATTATGATATACCTTGGAGTTCTTCTGTTTGGGTTGAGGTAACTTGGCATTCTGTTTTCATTTTGGATTCAAGGCACTAACTCTTTCCATAGGTTTGGGAAATTCTCATATATTATTTTTTAAATAGCATCTTCCTTCGCTTTTCCCTCTTTTCTTCTTCTGATATATCCACTATTCTTATATTGCTCTTTATAATGGAGTCAGACAATTATTGGAAAGCTCAGGTTTTTTTTAATTCTTGAATCTCTCTCCTCTATTCTCTGTAACATCTCTAGTTGCTTGTCTTTGAGGTCACTGGATTTATCCTCTATCTGTCTTTTTTCTGTTATTTAAACTTGTTGCCTCAGTTTTCAAATCATGTATTGAGTTCTTAGTCTCTGTTTTTAAAGTTTAAATGTTCTTTCTGAGCTCATTATGTTGCCTATTTGTGTTTTCTTACATCTCCTTGAATATTTTAAGAACTTTAATTTTGAATTCTCTATATCATTTCACTGCAGGTTTTTCTTCTAATTCAGATTTTTTTGTGGAGATTTTTTTTTCTAAAACATGTCTTTGTCTTTATTATCCATAGGATTTGATTTCTTTCTTCAAGATAACATTTGAGAGTGGTATTGTTAAAATTCTAAGGAAAAAAAATAAATGAAATATTGAAATTTAAAAAACATAATAAAAATTTTAAATATATGAAAAATTAAAAAGAAAAATTTTGGAAAATATTGGAAGCAAAAAAATTAAGAAATAAAATACTCACAAAAAATAAGAGTAGAGAATATGAAAATGAAAGAAAATAAAATTCAAAAAGAAAAAAAGGAATAATTAGAATAAAAGGAAAAAAAGGAATAAAAAGGAGAAATAAATTTTGGTTTTGAGAGTTTTCTTCCATGAGGTGTCAATGCATTATAAGTTTTACCTCTGTTAAATACCTGGGCTGTCCTTTGATGAGATGTTGCTATTGCAATGACATAGGTGAGACCAAAGTCACGTTGGGGCATTTTGTGTGGGCTTTACAGTTCGGCTTTATAGCTTAAGTTTTCCAGCTTTATGGCTCTAGCAATGATAATCTTTGGCCTTTGGGCACTCCTTCTCATGTCTCCAAAGACCCAAAAACTATACACAGGGCAGCACTGTTTTTCAAGGGAGAGAGTAGCTCTGGAGAGCTATCTGTGGGACTTGTCTCTGCCACTCTTTATACCATGAGGTAAGCTGAGGGAGTCAGGATCTGAGAACCTGGGTTGGGGGCTGCGCTTTACTTTTCTCTGTCTCTGCCAATTGTGGCCTGCAAAGAGATCATAGAAACAATGGTATGACCCTGTGCTCTGGCCACTTTGGTTAATCTCCCCTTTTTCTCCTTTAATCTCACCAATTCTCTGGGAAGGAAGAGACCCAGTCCATCTTGGTTTCCCTCTCCTTATCCTTCAGACAAAATTCAAACAGCCTGAGCTTCCCTCAACCTGTTTGAGAAACAAATCCAGTCACTCCAGGTTTGTCTTCTCTCCAGATCCCATTGTGAATGCATTTTATCTTCCACACCCCTTTTCAACTCATCCCACCTTTAGTCTGTTCTGTGCATGGATCTTTCAGGCACACCTGTGAGCTAAGCTGAGGTTCATTTTTAACATTATAGTTTTTCAGTTCATTTAAATTTCAAGGGGAGAGATCAGAAGTATCTCTCTCACATCTCCATTACTCTGACATCGTACTAAGGTTCTGCCACTTTATGTACATAGGTCTCAGTTTTATATCCCACCTATGTGTGAAATCATACAGTTCTTAGCTTTTTTTTGATTTACCTACTTTACTCAGCATAATGTTTTCAAGGTGCATCCACGTTGTAAATGGCACTATGTCATCATTTCTTATGGCTGAATAATATTCCTTTGTGTGTGTGTATATATATATATATATATATATATATATATATATATATATATACATATACATACATATATATATACACCACATCATTTTTATCTAGTCCTCTATCCAGGGGCACTTTGGTTGTTTCTATATCTTGGGCACTGTGAACAATACTGCAATGAACATAGAGGTTTATGTTCCTTCATGTACCACTGTTTTCAAGTTTTTTTGGATAGATACCCAGTTTAGTGATTGCTGGGTCATTGGTAGTTTTATTATTAGTTTTTTGAGGAATCACCATACTTTTTTCCATAAAGGTTGTACTAATTTTCATTCCTACCAGCAGTAAATGAGGATTCCTTTTTTATTCTACATCTTTTCTAAATTTTTTTATTACTTGTCTTGTTAATAATAGCCAATCTAAGAGGTGTGAGGTGGTATATCATTGTAGTTTTTATTTGTATTTCTTGAATCTAGTGAAGATGAACATTTTTTCATATATTTGTTAGCCTTTTGAGTGTCTTTTTGGAAGAAGTGTTTCTTCATGTTCTCTCCCCATTTTAATTGTTTGCTGTTGAGCTTTGTGAGTTCTTTATGTATTTTAAATAATAACTCCTTATTGAAGCAGTTGTTTGCAATTATCATCTCCCATTTATTTGGCTGCTTATTTGTTTTATTGTTAGGTTGTTGTTTTTTTGCTGTGCAGAAGATTTTTAGTTTTATATAGCAACCAGACCTCTCTAGTAATGGTTAGGAACCTCTCCTTTAGGATCCCAAGATATCCTGTATACATTGAAAACTGTATTAATTGTATTTTAATTATCTGATTATGCATCTGCCTTCTGTGGTAAGCTGTCTGAAATACAGTAAATATGTAAAGTCCAATTATTATGACTCTGTGAATGGGTTTTGTGTGAGTAAATGATGGCAGACTGGACCTATACAGTGCTTGCTACTTTACTAGTGCACTTCTGATACCAGTTGATTTAGTCCACAATAAAAAACAGTGTGATTGGCAGATAAATGGGAAAATCAATTTTTCTTTAGGAGTAATAGACAACTATAAAATAATTTGACCATAATGGTGGTCAGAATGACCAGACCTTTGTTGCTGCTCTTTCCCATATAGATTTAGCCTAAAATATTTAGCCAAATAAGAACACCTGTGGTCAAGGTAACAGTAAAAATAAATATCTACTCTTTGTCTGTTGTTAAGAGGTTCTGTTTGTTTTGTCTAATTTCCCATTTCAAAAATATTATATTCTGACAGTCAACTTCAACAAAACTCAAGAGAATATTTGATATTTTGCAATAATAAGTACATGGGGAAAAGACCCAGCAGAAATTAATAATATCATGGATGGTTTTTGAAATTTTTAGCATAATAACTTGACCTCAGATATTCAATATTTGGTAAAAAAAATTAAAAATGTTTTCATGCATAGATCCTTCAATAATATATTTTTTCTGATATCAAATGAATTGATCTTAGACTTATGTAAACTAAGTGACTTTTTGAGTTTCACAAACATGACATTTTAGTGACATAACACAAAAATATTTCTCATTGCCAAGGTATCTTAAATATTTTTTATCAAACTGTGACCTATTCTATTTGAAAAAAAATATTTGAATATGTTTTTCTTTGTGTTCATACAACATGCTCAGAAATTAAAATGAAATCATCTGAAATGTCAAGAAAGGTGTAGTTAAATTGTTTAAACTCAGATGTTTATTCAGGGATGTAGCAGCTAGATAGAGCTGCTGACTGGACATGGAGCTTTAATCTCCTAGGTTATTTTGTCTGAATTACCTTCCAGATGAATGAGACTGAGATAGATATAAGGGGTTCATAAAGAAGAATATCATGAGGAGTCCAAAGTAATCCTCTCAGAGGCTAGATTATAGCTCACAAGATATTTAGACAATGTTTGCCTGCCTCTCCTGGGAGTGGGAAAAAGTGTTAAAGTTTTCTGAATGGTATGCACATGGTTTGTGAAGGTATTCTCAGAAAGTCCACTTTATTTCTTTCTGTTAGCCCTTTAAAAGGTCCAAGCATTTCTAATTTAAGTCCCCTAGCTCCCTTATATTATCTCAAACTGTGGCACAAATAATGGGGAAACCACCACAAAATAAGAATGCTGTCAGGACAAGTGTTTCTGTCCCTTGTCATTGCAGAACCCACAGAAGTCTGATACTAGGGATGAAATGATTCTATTACAGAAAATAACTCTAAAGAAATGGCCACAGTGTAAAAGTAATCAATTTATTTCATAAGCAAGATAAGAACTATTTTTCCTTATTCTTGGCAAACTCCTTCTCATTTATTAGAACCAAGCCTAAATAGCTTCCACAGAGAAAGACTTGCTAGCTTTTCTGGTAAGAATTACACACTCCTCTAGGGTACTTTTTTTTCCTGACACTATGTGAAGCAGAGATGAAAAGATAAGATCTTTACTCTCTAAGATCTTTTTCTGTATTTTTCTAAAGTGAGAAGCAGAGGGGAAGACAGACTCCTGCATCCACCCAACCGGGATCCACTCTGTATGCCAACTAGGTGGTGATGCTCTGCCCAGTTGGGTTGTTGCTCCATTGCAACCAGAGCCATTCTAGCATCTGAGCCCGAGGCCATGGTGCTATCCTCAGTGCCCGGGTCAACTTTGCTCCAATAGAGCCTTGGCTGTGGGTGGGGAAGAGAGATAGAGAGAAAGGAGAAGAAGAAGGGTGGAGAAGCAGATGTGTGCTTCTCTTGTGTGCCCTGGCCAGGTATCAAACCTGGGATTACACATGCTGGGCCAATGCTCAACCACAGAGCCAGCTGGCCAGGGCCCTCTCTAAGATCTTTCAGTGCAGAAAAGAAGATAGATACATGACTTTAAAGACTAAAATATTACAGTAAAGTCTTGCTCTAATGGAAATATCTACAGAATGTAATAATTAAAAAGTGCCTTATTCTGCCTGGGAAAATTATAGAAAACTTTTTTGAATGTGATAAAGCAAACTCTTGATCAATGTATTGAAGGATTTCAAAATGTATCTCAAGGACTCTAAGAACAATGGATTGTTATTGAAATTAAAATACTAGAAGGATTTTTATTTTATGCTTCTCATCTCTACTATTTTTGAAGAGTTAACTTTAGTCTCTGTCTTTCTCCTTTCCTCTCTACTTCTCTCTTTCCTTCTGACTCTCAACCAGCTATCAATAGTTCAACATATCCGTAGTAAAATGTGGCCATTTGAATGCATAGCCTCACTTAGGATTGTCTACAGAGGAAAAAAACAATAACTCTGACTGGACCTTCTGAGGTCAGTGCATACCCTTAATCCAGAATGCTGTAACTAGATGTAAAGTATATGAACAGGAACATAACTGTTTTTTCATAGACCTCAGAATAGTGAAAGGAGTTACCAGTGAAAAGTGTCTGGGTTGGCCCAAATACACCTGTGTTACACATACAAAATGAAAATAAATTTTATTAATTCTATCTGACTTAAACATGAGTATGATGTTAGAGAAGGACAAGAGATGAGATATAATGATAGAGAGAGGCAAAATTAAAAGGACTTTAAATTTTGACTTTGTCTTTTAAGATGATATGATAGGCTTTTCAAAAGGATACCACTATATGGCATTACTGATTGAAATAGAGAATATTGGAGAATTAACAGTTTGAAAAATACTATTACATACTATATATTGTTATAATGATATTATATACAATAATATTGTATATAATTTATATATCATATTTTGGATATGCTATTATGTATTGTATGTTATTATATGTTATTAGTACTATTGTTGAACTTGAGGTACTAGTATTGAACTGGAGTTGCTGTAGAAGAGCTAAGATTTATTGAGCCCTCACTGTGTACCAGGTTTTGTACTTCACGTAGAATAATTTATTTAATTCACACAAGGTTTCAAGCAAGTAGGTATCATTTTGTTTACATTTTAAAGATGAAGAATCTGAGGCACATAGAGATTAACTTGCCCATGATTCCATACATAGTAGAGCCATATTTGAATGAGAAAAGTCTGATTGCAATCTATACTTTTACTCACATTGTCTATGCCTTTTCAGTGCCAATACCATATCTGTTTGTTTGAATCTCAGCGACAGAAGTTATCTTTATTATCATACTTATTACTTTATACTGCTTGCCTCTCTTCTCCCATAGACTGTGAGCTCCCTAAAGTTGGAGATGGAGAATTTTTCATTTTTATACCCAGTGCTGAGTACAGGAATCGGCACAGAGGTGAAATGATGCATTTTGTGAGTGTACTAGTCTCACTAAGATTCTGAATCTAGTCTCTTCCATATCTCCTTGAATTTTTCCATGGCCACATGACTTCCTCAGACCAATGAAAGGTAAGCAAAAATGATATAATTCACTTCTTTTTTTTTGTATTTTTCTGAAGCTGAAAATGGGGAGAGACAGTCAGACAGACACTCGCATGCGCCCAACCGGGATCCACCCGGCACGCCCACCAGGGGGTGATGCTCTGCCCCTCCGGGGCGTCACTCTGTTGTGACCAGAGCCACTCTAGCGCCTGGGGCAGAGGCCAAGGTGTCATCCCCAGCACCCGGGCCATCTTTGCTCCAATGGAGCCTTGCTGCTGGAAGGGAAGAGAGAGACAGAGAGGAAGGAGAGGGGGAGGGGTGGAGAAGCAGATGGGCACTTCTCCTGTGTGCCCTGACCGGGAATCGAACCCAGGACTTCTGCACGCCAGGCTGACGCTCTACCACTGAGCCAACCGGCCAGGGCCCTAATTCACTTCTTTATAGAAAAATTTTATAGAATTTCAAGGTGATTTTGTTTCTTTGTTGTGGGAAGCCATAAAACCTCATGTTAATATAAAGAAATTTTAATATGGCAGACCTTCTGTTAACTTAGATCCCTGAATAAATACATGGAGCAGCGATATAGCCCTTCACTCTTGCAAAAATGTAATGGACATATAGCATGATGGAGATATTGACCTTTGTTGATTAAATCCAGATTTTAGAGGTTGTCTTACTGTAGCACAACTTAGTCCATTATATCTGGTAAAGTGAATAATTGGTATTAGTTGATTAATAATTAGTATCTCTTCATCATTTCTACTTTTCTTTCCATCCTTTTTTTTATAATTTTATTTTTTAATGGGGTGACATCAATAAATCAGGATACATATATTCAAAGATAATAAGTCCAGGTTATCTTGTCGTTCAATTATGTTGCATACCCACCACCCAAAGTCAGATTGTCCTCCGTCACCCTCTATCTTGTTCTCTCTGTGCCCCTCCCCCTCCCCTTTTCCCTCTCCCATTTCCCCCTCCCCCCCGTAACCACCACACTTTTATCAATGTCTCTTATTTTCACTTTTATGTCCCACCTACGTATGGAATAAAACAGTTCCTGTTTTTTTCTGATTTACTTATTTCGCTTCGTATCATGTTATCAAGATCCCAACATTTTGCTGTAAATGTTCCTATGTCATCATTTCTTATGGCTGAGCAGTATTCCATAGTGTATATGTGCCACATCTTCTTTATCCAGTCATCTATTGATGGGCTTTTTCGTTGTTTCCATGTCCTGGCCACTGTGAACAATGCTGCAATAAACATGGGGCTGCATGTGTCTTTACGTATCAATGTTTCTGAGTTTTGGGGATATATACCCAGTAGAGGGATTGCTGGGTCATAAGGTAGTTCTATTTTCAGTTTTTTGAGGAACCACCATACTTTCTTCCATAATGGTTGTACTACTTTACATTCCCACCAACAGTGTATGAGGGTTCCTTTTTCTCCACAGCCTCTCCAACATTTGCTATTACCTGACTTGCTAATAACAGCTAATCGAACAGGTGTGAGGTGGTATCTCATTGCCGTTTTGATTTGCATTTCTCTAATAGCTAAAGAAGATGAGCATCTTTTCATATATCTGTTGGCCATTTGTATTTCTTCCTGGGAGAAGTGTCTATTCATATCCTCTTCCCATTTTTTTATTGGATTGTTTGTTTGTTTGTTGTTGAGTTTTATGAGTTCTTTGTATATTTTGGATATTAGGCCCTTATCTGAGCTGTTGTTTGAAAATATCATTTCCCATTTAGTTGGCTTTCTGTTTATTTTGTTATCAGTTTCTCTTGCTGAGCAAAAACTTCTTAGTCTGATGTAGTCCCATTCATTAATATTTGCCTTCACTTCTCTTGCCATTGGAGTCAAATTCATAAAATGCTCTTTAAAACCCAGGTCCATGAGTTGAGTACTTATGTCTTCTTCTATGTACTTAATTGTTTCAAGTCTTATGTTTAGATCTTTGATCCATTTTGAGTTAATTTTTGTACAGGGGGAGAGACTGTAGTCCAGTTTCATTCTTTTGCATGTGGCTTTCTAGTTTTCCCAGCACCATTTATTGAAGAGGCTTTCTTTTCTCCATTGTGTGTTGTTGGCCCTTTTATCAAAAATTATTTGACTATATATATGTGGTTTTATTTCTGGACTTTCTATTCTGTTCCATTGGTCTGAGTGTCTATATTTCTGCCAATACCATGCTGTTTTGATTGTCGTGGCCCTATAATAGAGTTTGAAGTCAGGTATTGTTATGCCCCCAGCTTCATTCTTTTTCTTTAGGATTGCTTTGGCTATTCGGGGTTTTTTATAGTTCCATATAAATCTGATGATTTTTTGCTCTATTTCTTTAAAAAATGTCATTGGAAGTTTGATGGGAATTGCATTAAATTTGTATATTGTTTTGGGTAATATAGCCATCTTGATTATATTTATTCTTCCTAGCCAAGAAAAAGGTATATTCTTCCATCTCATTATATCTTTTTCAATTTCCCTTAACAATGCTTTATACTTTGCATTATATAAGTCCTTTACATTCTTTGTTATGTTTATTCCTAAGTATTTTATTTTTTTTGTTGCAATCGTGAAGGGGATTATTCTTTTGAGTTCTTTCTCAGTTGTTTCATTGTTGGCATATAGAAAGGCTATTGACTTCTCTATGTTAATTTTGTATCCTGCGGCCTTACTGTATTGGCTTATTGTTTCTAGTAGTCTTTTTGTGGATTCTTTGGGGTTTTCGATGTATAGGATCATATCATCAGCAAAAAGTGATACCTTTACTTCTTCTTTTCCAATATGGATGCCTTTTATTTCTTTGACTTGTCTGATTGCTCTGGCTAGAACCTCTAGTACCACATTAAATAAGAGTGGAGAGAGTGGACAACCCTGTCTTGGTCCTGATTTAAGGGGGAAAGCCTTCAGTTTAGTGCCATTTAATATGATGTTAGCTGATGGTTTATCATATATGGCCTTTATCATGTTGAGATATTTTCCTTGTATACCCATTTTGTTGAGAGTCTAAAACATAAAATTGTGTTGTATTTTATCGAAAGCCTTTTCTGAGTCTATTGATAAGATCATGTGGTTTTTGTTCTTTGTTTTGTTGATATGGTGTATTACATTAACCGTTTTACGTATGTTGAACCATCCTTGAGATTCTGGGATGAATCCCACTTGATAATGATGTATTATTTTTTTAATATGTTGTTGTATTCGATTTGCTAGTATTTTGTTTAGTATTTTAGCATCTGTATTCATTAGAGATATTGGTCTGTAGTTTTCTTTTTTTGTGCCATCCTTGCCTGGTTTTGGTATGAGGGTTATGTTGGCCTCATAAAATGTGTATGGAAGTATTGCTTCTTCTTCAATTTTTTGGAAGACTTTGAGTAGAATAGGAACCAAGTCTTCTTTGAATGTTTGATAAAATTCGCTGGTATAGCCGTCAGGGCCTGGACTTTTATTTTTGGGGAGGTTTTTAATGGTTTTTTCTATTTCTTCTCTACTGATAGGTCTGTTTAGGCTTTCTGCTTCTTCTTGACTCAGTCTAGGAAGGTTGTATTTTTCTAGGAATTTATCCATTTCTTCTAGGTTGTTGAATTTAGTGGCATAAAGTTTTTCATAGTATTCTACAATAATTCTTTGTATATCTACGGTGTCCGTGGTGATTTCTCCTCTTTCATTTTGGATTTTGTTTATATGAATTCTTTCTCTTTTTTCCTTGGTAAGTCTTGCCAAGGGTTTGTCAATTTTGTTGATCTTTTCAAAGAACCAGCTTCTTGTTCTATTAATTTTTTCTATAGTTTTTCTGTTCTCTAATTCATTTATTTCTGCTCTGATTTTTATTATCTCCTTTCTTCGGCTGGTTTTGGGTTGTCTTGGTTCTTCTTTTTCTAGTTCCTTAAGGTGAGAAGTTAAGTGGTTCACTTGGGCTCTCTCTTGTTTGTTCATATATGCCTGAAGCGATATGAACTTCCCTCTTATCACTGCTTTTGCTGCATCCCATAGATTCTAATATGTCGTATTGTCATTTTCATTTGTCTGTATATATCTTTTGATCTCTGCACTTATTTCTTCTTTGACCCATTCATTTTTTAAAAGTATGTTGTTTAGTTTCCACATTTTTGTGGGATTTTTTTCCTCTTTTTTGCAGTTGAATTCTAGTTTCAAGGCTTTATGATCAGAAAATATGCTTGGTACAACTTCAATTTTTCTGAATTTGCTGATGTTGTTTTTGTGGCCCAACATATGGTCAATTCTTGAGAATGATCCATGTACACTGGAGAAAAATGTATACTCAGTCACTTTGGGATGAAATGTCCTGTAGATGTCTATCATATCCAGGTGCTCTAGTGTTTTGTTTAAGGCCACTATGTCTTTGTTGATTCTCTGTTTGCATGATCGATCTAGAGCCATCAGCGGTGTATTCAGGTCTCCAAGTATGATTGTATTTTTGTCAGTTTTTGTTTTAAGATCAATAAGGAGCTGTCTTATATATTTTGGTGCTCCTTGGTTTGGTGCATATATATTAAGAATTGTTATGTCTTCTTGATTCAGTGTCCCCTTAGCCATTATGAAATGGCCATTTTTGTCTCTGAGTACTTTTGCTGTCTTGTAGTCAGCATTATCCGATATGAGTGTTGCTACACCTGCTTTTTTTTGGATGTTATTTGCTTGGAGTATTGTTTTCCAGCCTTTCACTTTGAATTTGTTTTTATCCTTGTTACTTAGATGAGTTTCCTGTAGGCAGCATACAGTTGGATTTTCTTTTTTAATCCATTCTGCTACTCTGTGCCTTTTTATTGGTGAGTTTAATCCATTTACATTTAGTGTAATTATTGATACTTGTGAGTTCCCTATTGCCATTTTATATCTTGCTTTCTGTTAGTTTTGTGTCTTGTTTGATCCTTCTCTTTCGTTTTTCTATCTTTTGTTTTTATTCGGTTGTATTCCATACATCTTTCCTCTGTTGCTATCTTTTTTATCTCATGTGCTTCTGTGGTGGTTTTTTAAATGGTGGTTACCTTTGAGTAATGAAAAGGGTCCCTACCCTGTTCATTGTAGCGAATTATTTTGTGAGTACTTTTGCACTCCATCGTCCTTTGCTACTGTTAATCTCCATCTTCTCCCCCTCTTTCTTTTTGTTGTTGTCACAGTTTAAATTTGGTTTTATTGTGTTCTTCTTGGAGCTTTTACTTGTGGCTCTGTTTTTTTTTTTGTTCTTTGTATCTGATTGGAGAACCCCCTTTAGTAATTCCTGGAGTGGTGGTTTTCTGAGGATAAATTCCCTCATCTTTTCTGTATTTGTGAATGTTTTTATTTCTCCTTCGTATTTGAAGGATAGCTTTGATGGGTATAGTATTCATGGCTGAAAGTTCCTCTCTTTCAGGACTTTAAATATTGGGGTCCACTCTCTTCTAGCTTGTAGAGTTTCTGCTGAGAAATCTGATGATAATCTAATGGGCCTTCCTTTATATGTTGTATTCTTCTTTTCCCTGGCTGCCTTGAGAATTTTTTCTTTGCTGTTGGTTTGTGTCAATTTCATTATGATATGCCTTGGAGGAGGTTTGTTGGGGTTAAGAAAACTTGGAGTTCTGTTTGCTTCTTGAACTTGAGGCTTTAGTTCTTTCCACAGGCTTGGGAAGTTCTCATCTATTATTTGTTTGAGTATGTTCTCCATTCCATTTTCTCTCTCTTCTCCCTCTGATATACCTATTATTCTTATGTTATTCTTTTTGATGGAGTCAGAAAATTCTTGTAGGCCTATCTCATTTTTTTTAATTTTTGAGTCTCTTTCTTCTTCTCTTTGTTGTGCCTCAAGTTGCTTGTCTTCTATTTCACTAATCCTCTCTTCTATCTGACCTGTTCTATTAGCTAAGCTTGTTACTTCGTTTTTCAGCTCGTGAATTGAGTTTTTCATCTCTGTTTGATTTGTTTTTATAGTTTCAATTTCCTTGGACATATATTCTTTGTGTTCATTGAGTTGTTTTCTGAGCTCCCTAAATTGCCTTTCTGTGTATCCTCTCTTTCTTTTGTATCCATGATATTCGATTTTCTCTTCCTTAATGGCATCTGAGGGTGGTTTTGTTGATAGTATTAATGAGATTTAATAAAGAATAAAAAGTTAAAAAAATAATAAAAAAAATAAAAAATTGAAAAGAATTGTTTTTTTAAAAAAAATTAATAATGAAATAAAGAAAAATAATATAAAATAAAAATTTAAAAAAAGGAAATTATTCCCCTCCTCCTTTTTTCTTCTCCTCTCCTCTCCCCTCTTTCTTGAGAAAATGTTGTGGTGGACTGTGAATTATAACAAACAATGCCTGTGATGGAGGGCCTGAATTGGGGAAAAGTAATAAAGGGACAAAAAAAAAAGGAAAAAAAAGAAAAAATAAAAAAAAGAGCGTATGGACCCACAAAAAGCAAATAAGGAAAAAATTTGGGTCAAGAATAAAATGATTTTCTTTTAGATGTTGGTTGTCTAAGAGTTATGATGATAGGAATAAGAGGAAAATGGAAAAATGGGGGGACAAATTAAAAAATTACTATTGTATTTAGTGGAACAAGAACTAGATAATATGGAGAGACAGGGATGGGAGCACTGTTAGTGAGTTAAAAAGGTGAAGTAAAAACCCCCCAAAATGCCACAAACATAGGTTTGAGTCCCAGATAAGATAATTTGTTTGTTATTGAGGTTTGAATGAGAGGTGATGTAAAGGAGAAAGGAAGAAACTAATATAGAGGGAGAAAAGAAAGAGAGAGAAAAAAAGAGGGAACCACTAAAAGAAGAAAAAACAAAGGAGAGAGAGAGAGAGTTAAGGGTTTTGGAGTGCAACCCTCATAGAGAGAAAGGAAGAGAAGAGAAAAGATAATGGGAGATGTAACACTTATGGGTAGTGTAGTTAAAGGAGAGGAGAGAGTAAGACCGGTAGAGAGTTAATCGGCCAAGTTGGAGGAGGAAAAAAAAGTCTCAAGAATGAAGATAAGAGAAACAAACGAACAAATATAATAAAATGGGATAGGTTATAAAGTCTGCAGATTATTCTTGATTTTGAGAGGTTATCTTCTTGCTTTTTCTTTTCTCTCCCTCTTCCTGGTCGGTGACTCTGTACCCCGGGTTCTGCCCCTTTGGCACGCTCAGGTAGAGGTTTGCAGTTGATAAGTCTCTATGGCAATGTCATGTATTGTGCTTTAGTCTCGTTGGCATTCGAAGCTCATTAGCATTTATAGGCTCCGACAGTGAGAGAGTCCATGTTCCTGGAGCCTTTCTCCTAGTCTTTCCTCCCTCAATTAGTAGCCTGATAATCCAGCTATGGGGTTGCTGCTGCCTCTGCCTGGATAGTAAGAGGCTCAAAGAGCTGGCAACTTCCCACTCTATTTCCACTCAGCACAGGGCTCTGGGTAAGGCTCAGTCAGTCAGAGCTGCTAGCATAATCAGGCGGGCTTTCCGCCCACTCAAAGATCTCTGGTTCTGCCACTCTGTCCAGTAACACAAGCGGGCGCCCACTTTCGGGGCGCTTGGAGGAAACTCTCACTCACTGTCTGCAACCAGGCTATCCAGCCAGCAGTCTCACGCTCTGAGTGAAACCCCCAACCGCAGGGAAAAGTTGCAGCATTGGAATTGAGTCTCGCTCTGTCCCCGTGTGCGGCTTTTGCAAGGCGCTGGGGCGGCTCGAGATTCCGCTTTGGCCCACACAAAGGCCCCTGACTCTGCCCCTCTGTGCAATTACACGGACGTGCACTGCCGAGGCACTTGGAGGAATCTCTCATTCACTATCTGCGCGTGCAAACCAGGATATGAGGCCGGCCACGTTTCCCTCTGAGTGAAACCTCCGCCGGCACGGAAAATCTCCACCGTTGGAATTAGTTTTCACTCCCTCCCATGCGTGGCTTTCCCAGGGCGCTGGGGCTGCCCAGAGACTCTGCCCTCTGCCCACAGAAAGGCCTCTGACCCTGCCTCTCCGTGGGGCAACACGGGCACCCACTCTCGTGGCCTAGAAAGAAATTCTCGCCCACTAACTGCACACCGACCAGGAGACTGGGTAAAATGGCCGCTCCGCTTGTCTTTCTTTGTTTGGGTTTGGCGTGAGTGTTAGCTTGTATTGCCCGGGTTGCCACAGGATCAGATTTTCCTCAGCTTGGATCTCCGTGCCACAGCCTGGTTCGGCCGTTTGTGCCGCGGTGGCCTGGATCTATTCACCCCCTTTGCCCGCCTCAGTTTCTATATTCAGTTACCAGAGAACGCTGCTCTGTTTAGGTTTGTGAGGAAGGTGGAGCATTTCTTACTCCCTATTTCCTTCGGGGTTTGGTTATATATTTAGCCAATTTTTCACTCAATCATACCTTTGGGTGTATTGTGAAGCATCTGGAAGCTCCAAGTATAGGTTTTTCTGTTTCTGGTTGAAGATCTTGTTGAGTTTTGGGGGAGATTTATCGGTATCGCTTCCTACCCTGCCATTACTCTGACATCATCTCTTATTTTTCTTTCCATCTTTTAACAATGCCAACATAGTTATCAGAATATTTTTTAGGGGAGGATCCATGATGATAGGAAAGTAGGTGGATGTTACACTCAAATTTTTCCAGGACCAAACTGGAGTTATAACTAAATTAAATATCAATAATCCTGAAAAACAACTAAAGACTAGTTGAGAAGAAGTCTTATAAGGATTCACAGAGGAAGCCACATCAAGACTAGTAGAAATCGTGGAGAAGTAAAAATAACTGACTCCATTACTATGGACAGCAGCTGAGGTTCTGGAGGAACACCTTAGCAGTTGGTAGTTCCCCTTGAAAAATGTGGAGCCTAAACCTCAAGGTAGGCTCCTAAGCTCAGAGTTCCAGAGTCTAGAAGAGGCACCCACATAACTGCTGTTTATGAAAAGTAGCAGGGTTTCTGTCTGCCAGAAAGAGATATGAGTCTGCAAAGGTGCCAAGTTCTCTCTTAAAAGGCCAACACACAAAATCTCATTTGCAGCCACTTACTTTAGTCTCCACCAGTGGGACAGAAGAGCAGGCTAGAGTCTTACAGGGAGAGTCTGGGTTTTATAGCTCTGTGGATATAGTTAAAGGGACAATTGCCATGATCCCTGTTCTGAGTCATTCTCTAATATTGCAGATGCTATCTCTCTTGAGTGGAACAGTCTTCTCTGTGTGACATCAGCCTGGAGGAAAACAATTATCCTACCATCTGGACTTCCTCCTGTCCCACCCCATAGAGATTAAGCCCCACTAAGGAGTCAGCTGCATTGAGCAAGGTGTAGAGATTTGGATAGACTCAGGGGGTGTCAGTGACTCCATTATCTAACTTTGATGTGGGACTCATTCTGTGCCACTTTTCTGCGAACCTGACTGGCACTTGTTCTTTACAAAAAATTTAACAGAACCATCCTCTTGGTTTCTCACATACTCACCCTCCAGGATTTGGAGGTTCTTGCAGCCTGACTCCTGGAGGCTCTGCCTTACCAAACTTGAGGCAAAATCCAGGAGAGACAGTCTTGTGGTTATAGGGTTGGGCCACACCTACTATTTTTCCTGAAGCCTATCTGGTACTTCCCCCTTACAGAGAGTTCACTAGTCTCATCTGCCTGACTCCACCAGAGATTTACAGTGACTGAACCTAATAAGCAGATAGCAAGTAGAGGCACCTAGAGAAAGATGTTGAGGTACCTTTGAACTTTGGTGACCTTTTACTTTGGTACTTCTAAAAGCTGGTCTTGGTATACACCTCAGTTTTTCCCATGTGCACCTAAGCCCAACAGAGACAGACACAAACTGTGGATTGCTTGTAGCTCTAAACATGTTCCTGAGAAGAAAAGACTGTTGGCTGCACCCATCAGGGACATGAGATGTGCTCTTTTTTCTGGAGAATCTATAGGCAGATTCTCAGAAGTTCATTGAATTTCATGGTGTCAGAACAGGAGCTAATCTTTCCTCCTACACACAAGTAAAACAGGTGCCACTCCAGAGTAGAATCCTCTTTTTCCAGGGTTTCTGGCAACACAGTTGAGTTACTGGAGTGGGAAAGCAGCTTATTCCCCTACAGTAAGCTTGTGCCACTCCCAGTGGAGGACATCTTAGATTTGCCTTCCTAGATCCAAATAACTTTATCCACTGGGCTCAGTTTGGTTTTGTGGAAGTGAAGGACCACAGTGCAAAGTTGTGATCTTTGGTGCAATCCCTTTGAAATTACCTATCAGGGTTTCTGATGGAATGGCTGAGGTGCTACAGAAAGATGTGCAGCTTTCTTTCTTTCTTTCTTTCTTTCTTTCTTTCTTTCTTTCTTTCTTTCTTTCTTTTTTTTGTATTTTTTTTGAAGCTGGAAACAGGGAGGCAGTCAGACAGACTCTCGCATGCGCCCGACCAGGATCCACCCAGCACGCCCACCAGGGGGCGATGCTCTGCCCCTCTGGGGTGTCGCTCTGTCGTGACCAGAGCCACTCTAGCACTTGGGGCAGAGGCCAAGGAGCCATCCCCAGTGCCCGGGCCAGCTTTTACTCCAATGGAGCCTTGGCTGCAGGAGGGGAAGAGAGAGACAGAGAGGAAGGAGAGGGGGAGGGGCAGAGAAGCAGATGGGCACCTCTTCTGTGTGCCCTGGCTGGGAATCGAACCCGGGACCTCCGCATGCCAGGCCAACACTCCACCACTGAGCCAACCGGTCAGGGCCAGATGTACAGCTTTCTTGACAGCTAAAGGTCTGTGCTACCTCCAGCAGAGAGGTGCTTTGCTTTGTATTCTAAATTCTAATGACCCTGATTCTGAGGGAGGGAAAGGGATACAGTTCAGAATGTGTACCTTTGGCAGCTAAGGAGCTAGAGGAAGACAGATAGGTTGTTCTCAGCCTGAGAGTCAGTGCCAGCACCAGTAGAAGACTGTCTTGATTTCTCAGACCTGGGACATCCAAAGTGCATCCACCTTCAGGTGCTCCAGTTTGAAGCTCAAGCAGGAGAGTTTACTGAGCTTACCCCCTTCTTGCAAACTCCCAGCTGGTGCCACCCCTAACAAAAAGCTTTCTTGATGTGTTCATCCAAGCTTAAGTGACTCTATTTTGCTGAACTGCTTTTACGAAAGGGAGAGTTGGCTGCATCCAACCTGACACTGTGGTGTTTTTCTCCTGCAAGAGCCAAAGTGGGGTATTCTGGAAGAAACCAAGAGGTATGATTTTAGAGTAGGAACTACATTCTGCCTATTGAGTACCTGACCATGCTGCTCCCAAGTAAGGGACCCACTAGTTCCATTGTCCCAACCTAGTAACCCTGCACTACTAAACTTGATCCTTGTGGAAGGGTCAGAAGGTCATGATCATCTTAAATTTACTCTATAGTCTTTTTTCATAAAACTTTACAGGAGGTTCAGTCAACCTTAGGGAGAACAGAAAAATCAACAGGTGGACACCAACTTCAAGATGTCTCAGACTTCTATTGACCAGCTTCCAGCTCAGATTTCAGAAAGCTGATACTCGACACAGCCCAGTGCTCCCACATACACCCAGGCCAAGTAGACACAACCACTAACAGTCCATAACATAGTAACATTATATTGGTAACCTAAAGCTAATTAAGTACAACATCTGATATTGACCTGCACCAGAGCCCTGGATAAAGAGGCACAAAACCAATGCAACCAGCTATGGGTTTCAAATCATACCAGAGCTCAACCAATTAGACACACAAATGACAAAGACAAAGAGAGCCTCTGTCTGACAGCAGAACCTGATAGAAATAACTTTGTCTCTAGGGGTAACTCTGAACAGTTACTCAGACATGGTGAATGAGGTCTATTCATATTGTCAGCCAGCCTGAGGTTTAATGCCAGCCATGAATGGGCCAGCAGCATTTAATATTCAACTACATCAGGAAAGGGCACATAAACATACAACAATCACTTTTGAAGAACTTATCTTAGGTGATGTAAAAGACTGTGTCACTGAAACCCATAAGACACCTACATTAGAAAGCCCTCATAACGAGTTCAGATTCACAGCATATCTACCTAATATACAGAGACAAACATAAAAAAGCAGACAAAAATAGAAAAAAGCTAATACATATGTTCCAAGTGAAACAACCAGAGAAATTTCCATAAACAGAATTAAGTAAAATGGAAGCAACCAAGACAGAGTTTAAAGCAATGGTTATAAGGATGCTCAAGGAGTTTAAAGGAAAAATGTATGATCTCAATGAGAACTTAAATAGATAGTAGGTATTAAAAAGACATAGAATCAATTGAAAAAAACAGTCATAAATAAAGAGTACAATATTTGAAATGAAGAATACACTAGAAGGAATCAGTAGTAGGTTTGATAAAATAGAGGATCAAATCAGCGATTTAAATGACAAGATACCAGTAAGCATCCAAGGAGAGCATCAAAAGAAAAGAGAAAAAAGAAAGCTGAAAAAAAGTCTAAGAAACCTCTAGGATAAAATCAAAAATAACAACATCTGCATTATAAAGGTACCAAAAGGAGAAGAGAGAGAACAAAAGATAGAGGATCTGTTTGGAGAAATAATGGCTGAAAACTTCCCTAATATGGTGAAAGAAAAAGTCACACAAGTTTAGGAAGCACAGCGTTTCAGTTAAGATGAATTTTAAAAGACCCACACCAAGATACAGTATAATTAAAATAGCAAACTTTAAATACAAAGAAATAATATTAAAAGTAGCAAAGAAGAAAAAGTTTCTTCCTAACAAGAGAATTTGCATAAGAATTCTAACAGATTTCTCAACAGAAACAATTCAGGCCAAAGGGATTGGCAGGAAATATTCAAAGTGATGAAAAGCAAGGACCTGTAAACAAGAGTACTCTATACAGCAAGGCTACCATTTAAAATTGACGGTGAAATAGAGTTTCACAGACAAAGAAAATAAAAAATAAATAAAAGAAAGAAAGGAAGGAAGGAAGGAAGGAAGGAAGGAAGGAAGGAAGGAAGGAAGGAAGGAAAGAAGGAAGGAAGGAAGGAAGGAAGAAAGTTAACCAAAAATGTGAAGTGGCTTACTCTAAGGAGAAGAAGAAAAAATTAAGAAGTATTCATCAATAATAATCTTAAATGTAAGTGCAGTAAATGCTCCAATAAAAAGACATAGGGGCTGTGGACAGTTGGCTCAGTGGTAGAGCGTAGGCCTGGTGTTTGTAAATCCGGGGTTTGATTGCTAGTCAGAGCACACAGAAGAAGCATCTCTCCCCTCTCACTTCTCTTGCTTTCTCTCTCTCTCCCCCCCCATAGCCATGGCTCCATTAGAGCAAAGTTGGCCCTGCTCCTGAGGATGGCTCCATGGCCTATGCTTCAGGCACTAGAAAGGCTCAGGTTGAAACAGAGCAATGTCCTAGATGGGCAGAGCATCGCCCCCTAGTGGGCATGTCAGGTGGATTTCATTTGAGTGCATGCAGACATCTGTCTCTTTGCCTTCCCGCTTCTCAATTCAGAAAAATACAAAGAAAAAAAAGACATAGGATATCTAAATGGGTAAAAAAACATGACCCACGCATATTCCATCTACAAGAGATCTGTCTCAGAACAAAAACTACAAACAAAGTGAAAGTGAATGGATGAAAAAAATATTCTATGCAAGTGAAAACAAAGAAAAAACTGCAGTAACAATACTTACATCATACAAAACTGACTTCAAAACAAAGTCCATAATAGTGACAAAGTCACCACATAATATTAAGAATAATCCAACAAGAAGATATTACACATGTAAACATATGCACCCAAATAGGAGAACTTGAATATATATAAATAAATATTATATAAATATATATATATATATTATATAATACACACATACACACACACACATACACACACACACATACAGTGTGTCTGTAAAGTCATGGTGCACTTTTGACCGGTCACAGGAAAGCAACAAAAGATGATAGAAAAGTGAAATCTGCACCAAATAAAAGGAAAACCCTCCCAGTTTCTGTAGGATGATGTGGCAGCATGTGCGCACACCGTGTATACAGCAGAGCAGCCCACGGCCATGCCAGTAGAGATGTGGACGGTACAAAGGGAAGGTCAGTGTGTTCCGTGGCTTGCGAAATTCGAATCCATGACCAAAATGCAACGTGAATATCGACGCATTTATAACAAAGCACCACCACATAGGAATAACATTACTCGGTGGGATAAGCAATTGATGGAAACTGGCAGTTTGGTGGAGAAACCTCGTTCTGGTAGGCCATCAGTCAGTGACGAGTCTGTAGAGGCTATACGGGATAGCTATCTAAGGAGCCCTAAAAAAATCTGTGTGTGAGCCCACATCAAACT
This sequence comes from Saccopteryx bilineata, assembly GCF_036850765.1. Classification (NCBI taxonomy): domain Eukaryota; kingdom Metazoa; phylum Chordata; class Mammalia; order Chiroptera; family Emballonuridae; genus Saccopteryx; species Saccopteryx bilineata. The sequence continues at coordinate 84,197,618 of NC_089502.1, read as the reverse complement.
GCACTGAATAGGTATGAAACTGGGTGGACATGGAGAGAGAGATTAACAAGAATACAGTCATATTAGAGGATTTTAACATCTCACTTATTTCAATGGCTAAATCTTCCAGGCAAAAAATTCTACAAGGCAACAGCAACTTTAAACAACACACTGGAATGGACAAATTTAACTAATATTTGCAGAACATATTATCCCAAAGAAGCAGAATATACATTCTTCTTAAGTGTGCATTAAACATTTTCTAAGTTAGACCACATGTTAGGACACAAAGTAAGTCTTTATAATTTAAAAAAATTAAAATCATATTAAGTCTCTTCTCTGACTGAAATGGTATCTTCAACTACAATAAGAAATCTTGAAAAACAATAAAAAATATGAAGTTTAAATCTATATTATAAAACAACAAATGTGTTAACAGTGAGAGCAAGAAAAAAATAAAAAATTAACTAGTAAAAAATGAAAATTAAAATACAATAACCTATCATTTATAGGACACAGCAAATGCAGTTCTGAGAAGGAATTTCATAGTATAATTGCCTAACTCAGGAAGTAAGAAAGATCTTAAATAAGTATTCTAATCTTACATCTAAAGGACTTAGAAAAACAACAACAACAGACAATACCCAGAGTAAATCAAGGAAGAAAATAATAAAGATCAGAGCAGAGATGAATTACATAGAGACTAAAGAGTCAATACAAAAAAATCAATGAAACCAAGAGCCAATTCTTTGAAACACAATCAAGATTGATGTACCTTTAACCAAACTCATCAAGAAAAAAGGAGAGGGTACCCAAATAAATAAAATCAGAAAAGAAAGAAAAGTAACAGCTAAAACTACAGAAATGGCAAAAAATTGTAAGAAAATATTATGAACAACTATATGCCAACAAGTGGGAAAACCTGGGCAAAGTGGGTAAATTTCTAGAAACATAAAATCCTCCAAAACTAAATTAAGAAAGATCAGAAAACTTGAATAGATCTATTACAACTAATAAAACTGAAGCCATAATTAAAAAAAAAAGAAAACAATACTCCCAACACACAAAGGTCCTGGGCCAGAATGTTTCATAGGCAATTTTTTTTCAAACATTTCAAGAACTAATACTTATTCTTTCAAAATATTCAAAAAAATTCAAAGAGAGGGAAGACTCCCAGATATTTCTATGAAAGCAGCATTACCCTAATTTCAAAATCAGATAAAAACACTACAAAAAATATTATAGGCCAATATTTCTGATAGACATAGATGCAAAAGTCCTCAACAAATTGCTAACAAATCAGATTCAGCAATACAGAGAAGTTCATACACAGCAACCAAGTGATATTTATGTGAGGGATGCAGGGTGGTTCAATATTTGCAAATCAATAAATGTGATACATCACACATACCAAATGAATAATAAAAATTATGTGACCATATTTATAGATGCAGAAAATGCATCTGATAAAATTCAGCACTCATTAATAATAAAAACTCTCTTCAAAGTGGAAATGAAATGATCATTTCTCAATATAATAAAAGTCATCTATGACAAATTTACAGCCAACATCATATTCAATGAGTAAAAATTAAAATAATTTTTCCAAGAAATAAGACAAGGATGTCTGCTTTAACTACTCATATTCAAAATAATTTTAAATGTTCTAGCTACAACAACCAGACAAGAAATAAAAGACATTCAAAATGGAAAAAAGGAAGTAAACTGTTATTACTCAGAGGTGACATTATATTGTACATGAAGATTGCACCAAAAAAGTCCTAGATCTAATAAATAAATTTGGTGAAGTAGAAGAATACAAAATTAATATGCAGACATTGATGACATTTTATATACTAATAATTAACTATGAGAAAGATAAATTAAGAAATTAATTTCATTTATTATTGCAACAAAATATAAGGTACCTGGGAAAACATTTAACCAAGAAGATAAAAGGCCTGTACTCAGAAAATTATAGAGCATTGAAGAAAGAAACTAAGGAAGATACAAATAAGTGCAATCATATAACATATTCATGGATTGGAAGAATTAATATCATTAAAATGCCCATTCTAGGCCCTGGCTGGTTGGCTCAGTGGTAGAGCACTGGCCCAGGATGTGGAAGTTCTGAGTTTGATTCTTGGCCAGTGCACACAGGAGAAGTGCCCATCTGCTTCTCCACCATTCTCCGTCTGGACCTTTAGTTGGTCTCAGTTCCCATTTGCTATAAATTAATTGAAGATATGGCCATGCTGCATGTAGTTTTTAGACAATGTGACTCACATAGAAGTTAAACTACTTATTCTGGTGCTTTACAACAACAACAAAACAACTGTGTTCCAAATCTGAAGAAAATAAAAGTGATATTGGATTATTGAGAGACAGTATCTATCTTCAAGATAATATCATCTTAAAAGATTTTCAAATGGGAGTTTTACTAAACTTGATTTTTACCTGAGACTGACTTTGAAACTTTATTCTTGAGTAATATATGACTTTTCTATAACTGTGCTGTATGATCCTTTCAAGTAACAAAATTACATATATAAAATTTCCCTTTCTTCTTTCCTTTATTCTTTACTCCCTCTTTTCTTCTTCTCTTCTTCTTCTTCTTCTTCTTCTTCTTCTTCTTCTTCTTCTTCTTCTTTTCTCAAAAAACAATTAGGCAAACCTGAATGTAATTGGAAGGCACTCTAGTGGTCACTGAGGCCCATTCAACGAGGATGTGCAAGCTGTGCAGAGGCCTGGCAAGGATCAGAGATGTGATATGTACAGGGAGATCAAGAAAATAAAAAATATATTTAGCAAATATTTTAAGAAAATGAGTAAATATGTTGTTGTCAATAGAAGCCATGTTTTTTACTGTTCAAAAAAGCAGTTACAAATATTTAAAAAGGTAAAACTAAATTTAATTCTAAAATATTGGGTGAAAATTAAAAGTATTGATGTGAAGTTAGTATTTAATATATACAATGTAAAAATAAATATAGATGTAGATGTATGAGCATACACACACATATATGTGAGAGACAGAGACAGAGAGACATAAAGAAAGATAGATAGGGATAGACACGAAAGGAAAGAGATGAGAAACATCAATTCTTTGTTGCAGCACCTTAGTTTTTCATTGATTGTTTTCTCATATGTGATTTGACTAGGGGTCTAAGACTGAGCCAGTGACCTTGGGCTCAAGGTGGTAACTTTGGGCTCAAGCCAACAACCATGGGGTCATGTCTATGATCCCATGCTAAAGCTAGGTACCCCACACTCAAGCTGGATCAGCCAATGCTAAAACTGGTGACCTTGGGGTTTTGAACTTGGGTCCTCCACATCCCAGGTCAACACCTTATTCACTGTGCCATCACTTGTTTGGGTTATGCATATATATTTATATATGATTACATATATATGTATATACATACTCACACACACATACATATACACACATATATCCCCTAATTTTGTTCACTGACCAGTCCTGGGAGCAGTGGTCTCCTGGTAGCAATAAGTACACTTAGTGTTCAGATATTGGTTTCTAAGTACCACACATTGTCCAATAAAGAGAGCCAGAGTGCTTTTGACAAATAAATGCATCTAGCATTAAGGAAAGAAAAGAACCAGGAGAACCTGGAACCACTTATTACTCCCCAAATAAGGAAGTTATCTAAAAATGATGAGGATATGTCAAAAGGATACAAAGACTAGCTTAAAGAAGTTCACTGGCCAAATACAGGACAGTTTGTGTGTTTGTGTGTCTATATATATAGCCAAATTTTTGTTCACAAAAATTAAGGAATATTTCAAAATAAATAAGTGATAAAAAAGAAGCATTTAATTTTTTTTATTAAACAAGAACATCAGAAAAGCAAATGACAAGTCAAAGAAAGTTGTTCAATTATGCAAATGAGATGCAAAAACAACTGTTATTTCACTGGTGAAAATGCATTATACAAAAAGCTGAAAGTACTGGAATATTTGCATGTTCCATGATCCCCTATTTTTTGTGAGCAGTGTATATATAAATGTATATACATATATATATAAATACTAGTAATGGATTAAAAAACATTAAAAATAAAAATCTATGGAGACATCCAGATGTAAATAAATGAATAAATAAATGAACATAAAAGGAACCTTTGTTTTGCAATACAAGTTTAACTAATAAACATAGAAGAAATGATAAAATTATTAAATCTCTGTTTTGCAACCACTATAGAAATAATTAGGATGAGACATAACAACAGATACTGAAATTAATGGGTAAGAAAGGGATGAGGAATGAAATTTTACATAGTTCCAAAATATCTCCCCTGAGACACTTATTACTTATCAAGAACAAAAAGTTGCTGCATAGTCAAAAAACAGGACAGATACTTGTTGTTGTGAGTCGGGGGTGCAGAGAGAGAGATCAGCAGACGGAATCATAAAGGACTAGCAAAGGACCACCACTCTCTCAGGCAAATGGCCCCGAATTCGCACTGTGTCCTAATTTTATTCACAAGACTTCAAAAAGCTTGTTTACTGAGAAATTGGCATAACATCAAGTGTAACTTTTACTTAAAGATACATGAAGTGCACCTGCAAGATAGCTTAGTAACAACATAATATCAGAAGGCATTAATTGCTATTGCTTCTATGGATCCCACAACATTCCTCTCTCCTTATCTTAAGGGATAACCTTGGAAAGTACAGAAATCTTATGAGAATGTTTTACTGAGAAAAGCCCAGCAACTGCCTTCAGTCACATAGACCTGTTTCAGTGACCCACCTTCAAGTCACAAAACAATTCTCTTGGCAAAACGTTCTTTTCTTGTTGGCTGTGTTTCCATCCAAGGCCATGCAATGGGTTATTCCACTACATTTCCCCCTTTTTGTTTATGCTGAATGTTATGAAGCACCACAGAAAACACAGCCTTCTGTCATTCATCCTTTATTTCTCTTGCTTTGATTTGTCAACAGACTATATATAAAAGAAAACATAGAATTAATATTATTATAAAAAGTCCTACAGTGGATCCCTAAAATCCTTTAATATATTCAATAGGATTTAATTGAGATAAATTATCCATATACCCCTTCAATATAGGTTGACATGTTAGAATTTCTAATTTTCTTTGAAAAGCTTCATGAATATGTTTTTGTAATTTAATAATTTCTTTAGTTACATTATCATGATTTAACAAATGCTTTTTAACATTTTTCTAATGGAAATAAGTATTATTTTATGAAATGGTAACACAAAAAGTAGTTATATTCTAATCACATCTTAGCTTAATTTGTCTTTGCAGGCTAACAATTTGATCTCTTAACACAATCATAGTCTGTTCTAAATCATTAACTTTAGATTTAATGTTACTATTTATACGTTATTGAGAAGTCCACAGTTGTTCAGAATCTTCATGCCATTTTTGCACAAAGTCCACAGTCTGAATACTTTGATGTAATCCAACTCCAGATATAGCAGCCATGGTGGTTACAGCTATTAGTCCTATAATGATGGTGATGATCAGTCCAACCAGTCTCTTGGTTCGCTTCAAGGACTTAATAAGATGTTGTAACAGCATCATGGAAGGGGAACCCTGCCACATCTGATGTATCTGTACTGGAATCTAGACTCTTGTTCACGTTCTTAAAATGTAAAGACTTTGACTATTTTATTAAAAAGAATAGAAGAGTTAATATATGTATAAAAGCACACTTATTGCAAGTTATTGAATAATGTTCAGCTGTCTATTTGGTTTCACCTATTACAAATATATAAAGCAATTTAACACAAGCAGATATAAATGTGTTTCATTCTTCTTAAAGATTTACATAATATGATTAGAAGGATAATTTTTCCAGATTTTTCCTTTCTATGCTGACATATGTTTAAGTGCCATGGCTACTTTCCACAAATGATATTGTATAGGACCAAATTTTATATGAGGAGCTTGAGGTGACATCCCTCCTCTATGCTATATGATAATATGATTATTTTGATCACCAGCTATAATTAAACTATTGTTCTTATGCCACCTTAAATCAGCACCCTGCCCTTTACTCGGGTGGAGCTATGAGGGCTTTAATCTATAACATTTTATGTACAGATGTATTGCTTTTAAATCTATATTCTTGTAACAAACGTGTTTGTTTGTTTGTTTCATCTCCTTTACTGTTATCTTTGACAATAGAGAGCCAAGCTTGAGCTTCTATTTTTAAACAATGTGGCTCATATCCTCAACTCCTGTTGTGTGATTTCTAATTTTACGCCTTCTTTTGAAAGTGCTAAGGGACCTCTATCATTCAAAGGTCCTAGAAGCCAATTAGAGTCATTAACAAAAATAGGAAAGGCACTATTTTCCTAATGAATAGCTCCACTTAATGGAGGATTAGGAACATATGACTAATAACTAAAATTTTCAGCTCTACTTACCGGAATTGTTACCAAAGCAACCATTGCTAAAAACAGGTTAGTAGCATTTTCTTCTTTTTTAGTAGTTTGTAGCATTTTTTACCATTAAATGTCAGTTTTTTAAGTTGACCCCAACTTGGTATTTTAGCCTTTTCAATACCAAGCAGCAGCACCTTTAAGATTCTTCTTTTGAAATTCATTTTTTCCATTTCAGCAATGGGTGGATGTGGAAAGAATCTATTGTTCTTATTCATGTTGTTAGTTTAATTCTGCGAGCAGGACACCAAAGGTCTTCACCGGATTCTGCAATGACACAAGCAAACCCTCTTCCCCACTGTTGCACTACACTAGGTACCTATTGATTCAACTCACTTTTATAATGCATTGGTTGCTTTAATTTTAGAACTGTTATTTTTTGTCTAATGTCTGTAGCAGTCTAATTATCTTCTCATGTATTTAAGAAATTTAAAGTAAATAAAGCTTTGTGTAACATAATTCTAGGGAATAATCTCCTTTCTTCTCCCCCCTTTTGTTTAAATAATATATTTTTCAGAGTGCAATTACTGTGTTCAATAATTGCTTGTTCTTGTGGATTATATGGAATTCTAGTAGTATGTTTAATATTCTAAAATGCTAAGAATTGTTGAAATTTAGTAGATGTATAGGCAAGATCATTGTCAGTTTTAATTGCTTTAGAAATGCCTATAACTTTAAAAGCTTCAATAAGATGTTGAATGACACAATAAGCCTTTTCTCTAGGCAAATGTGTGGCCTATCGAAAGGAAGAATAAATATTAATAAAACTATACATAAGATAGTTTTTTAAAAGAAGAAATGAGTAATATCTATGTGCTACAGGTTATTACTATGTTGCCCTCTAGGATTCATTCCTTTCAGTAATGGAGGAGTATTTATAATACTATACTGAGGACAGTTTCTAACAATATTCCGAGCTTCTCACCAGGTTATTTTAAATTTTTGCATTAAATCTTTTTTATTTGTATGAGTCTTTGTATAAAACTTAGTAGCTATTTTTATTGATCTAATGAGTAATTGATCAACTTCATTATCTGTAGTAGACATAGGTCCTGGTAAAGCTGTATGAGAACAAATATGAGTTATATAGATAGGCAAATTTCATTCCTACAATAAAAGTTGTAACTCCTGGAACAATTTGTGCAATCTGGAACTATTATTTGAAATATAAACAGTTTTTATAAGTTTAATTTTATGTTCTACATATTGTGAATCAGTAACAATGTTAATAGGACAGGATGTTTGAGTTTTGTCTTTACAATCAAACTACACTGATTTAAGGTTTCAGAAGCATTTTTAAGGATGACTAAAAGTTCAGCATTATTTTTATAAGCTATTAATATGTCATTTATA